>NC_074678.1:10989337-11291069 GCF_029448725.1 Salvelinus fontinalis
AATGATACATAATAGACAGTAGTGTTGTCGCTAAGCGGAAAACTCTGACAGTTGTTGCGGGGGAATATGTACCGAACAAACATTTAAAGACAACATGCAACAATTTCAAAGATTCTACTGAGTTACAGTACATATCAGGAAATCAGTCAATTGAAATACATTAATTAGGCTTTGTATGGATTTCACATGACTGGGTCACAGATATCTTTAAAAAATAAAAAGTATGAGTGTGGATCAGAACCAGTCAGTTTCTGGTGGGACCACCATTTACCTCCATGTAGAGCAACACATCTCCTTCATCAGGCTGTTGAATGTTGTTCCACTCCTCTTCAATGGTTGTGTGAAGTTGCTGGATATTGGTGGCAACTGGAACACGCTGTCGTACATGTCGATCCAGAGCATCCTAAACATGCTCAATGGGTGACATGTCTGGTGAGTATGCAGGCCACGGAAGAACTGGGACATTTTCAGCTTCCAGGAATTGTGTACGGATCCTTGTGACACGGGGCCGTGCATTATCATGCTGAAACACGAGGTGATGGTGGTGGATGAATGGCATGGCAACGGGCCTCAGGATTTCGTCACGGTATCTCTGTGCATTCAAATTGCCATTGATAAAATGCAATTGTGTTTGTTGTCCATAACTTATGCCTGCCCATTCCATAACCCCACCGCCACCATGGGGCACTCTGTTCATAATGTTGACATCAGCAAACCGCTCGCCCAAACGGTGCCATCTGCCCGGTACGGTTGAAACTGGGATTCATCCATGAAGAGCACACTTCTCCAGTGTGCCAGTGGACATTGAAGGTGAGCATTTGCCAGTGATGTCGGTTACGACGCCAAACTCCTGTTAGGTCAAGACCCTGATGAGGATGACCAGCACGCAGATGAGCTTCCCTAAGATGGTTTCTGTGCAGAGATTTTTCAGTTGTGCAAACCCACAGTTTCATCAGCTATCCGGGTGGCTGGTCTCAGATGATCCTGCAGGTGAAGAAGACAGATGTGGATGTCCTGGGCTGGCGTTGGTACATCATGTGGTCTGTGGTTGTGAGGCCAGTTGAAAATACTGACGAATTCTCTAAAAACAATGTTGGAGGTGGCTTATGGTAGAGAAATGAACATTCAATTATCTGGCAACAGCTCTGGTGGACTTTCCTGCAGTCAGCATGCCAATTGCACACCTGTGTAATGATCATGCTGTTTAATCAGCTTCTTGATATGCCACACCTGTTAGGTGGATGGATTATCTGGACAAAGGAGAAATGCTTTCAAACCGGGATGTAAACAAATTTGTGCACAATAGTTGAGAGAAATAAGCTTGATGTGCGTATGGAACATTTCAACGATCTTTTATTTCAGCTCATGGAACATGGGACCAAACACTTTATATGTTGCGTTTATATTTTTTTGTTCAGTGTATTTATTGATTTACCTCGGTCTTTTGACTGCATAAGAAAATAAAGGTCTCCAATGAGAATCTCCTTTTAATACTCGCCCTTCTGCTACACAGAAGGAAGCATAACGGACATCTTGTAATTACTAAGCAGCATGAAGAGCAGGTTTATCACTAAGCAGGGCTGTCTTCATTATGCCAATTAATTATATCAGCAAATACGTTCTAGTTCAGGTAGCACTGTTGATGATTAAGATACACTGTAGAGACATAGTATTATTGCTGGAGTAATTTGCGGTCGCTGTTGAAGCAACGAGGTCTGTTTTAGATATCCTCCCGTTACGTCGTACAAGACTTCATTTAGAGTTTTTGATTGTTGAAATTGAATCCAAAACATGTTCATTGTGTTTTTATTGCAGCTCCCATCAGCTTGCCTCTTTTTGTCCACACGAGTTGTGAGGCATCATTTTGAATGAGACAGGTCATATCTGTGTGTGTGTGTGTGTGTGTGTGTGTGTGTGTGTGTGTGTACTGAATGGGGAGTGATGGAAGACATCTACAGTTGGTGTCAGAAGTAGGATCCTAAAACTGTACAGTTAGTGAATGACATTTGTAGTATTTATAATTTGCACTGACTAAGTACCCCATAGGTTCAGCATGGGCTCAAACCTACTCAGTTGGTATCGTGACTCATGAGTAGGCTTGACTAGATCACTGACCAAATACCTGACCAGATCACTGACCAGATCACTGACCAAATACCTGACCAGATCACTGACCAGATCACTGACCAAATACCTGACCAGATCACTGACCAGATCACTGACCAAATACCTGACCAGATCACTGACCAGATCACTGACCAGATACTTGACCAGATCACTGACCAGATCACTGACCAGATCACTGACCAGATCACTGACCAAATACCTGACCAGATCACTGACCAGATCACTGACCAGATCACTGACCAGATACTTGACCAGATCACTGACCAGATCACTGACCAGATCACTGACCAGATCACTGACCAGATCCCTGACCAGATCACTGACCAGATCACTGACCAGATCACTGACCAGATCACTGACCAAATACCTGACCAGATCACTGACCAGATCACTGACCAGATCACTGACCAGATCACTGACCAGATCACTGACCAGATCACTGAAGGTATTGGAGAAGCTGCAGTGACCACTAACACTGACCAGATCACTGAAGGTATAGGAGAAGCTGCAGTGACCACTAACACTGACCAGATCACTGACCAGATCACTGACCAGATCACTGACCAGATCACTGACCAGATCACTGACCAGATCACTGAAGGTATTGGAGAAGCTGCAGTGACCACTAACACTGACCAGATCACTGAAGGTATTGGAGAAGCTGCAGTGACCACTAACACTGACCAGATCACTGACCAGATCCCTGACCAGATCACTGACCAGATCACTGACCAGATCCCTGACCAGATCACTGACCAGATCACTGACCAGATCACTGAAGGTATAGGAGAAGCTGCAGTGACCACTAACACTGCACCATAGCAGGGTACTTCATAGGATGACTTTGTCTCTCTTGAAAATGTCAAGGCGTAATTGATATTTCTCACCGGCCACTTTATCTCTGTGTCCCTGTACCATGTTCGAGATTCTAAGATCCATCAAGGTTCACAATGACCTTTACCAGGGCTCTCTCTCTGCTCTCTCTCTCTCTCTCTCTCTCTCTCTCTCCCTCTCTCTCTCTCTCTCTCTCTCTGTCTCTCTCTCTCTGTCTCTCTCTCTCTGTCTCTCTCTCTCTGTCTCTCTCTCTCTCTCTCTCTCTCTCTCTCTCTCTCTCTCTCTCTCCCTCTCTCTCTTTAGTCCCGTTTATACCTGGTTCTAACATACATCCCTTTTGTCCTGATCTTGTCCACATTCAGATTGTGCCCACATTTTCAGACAGGTGTAGACGATTAAAAGATGCATTGTGATCAGATCTTCCTGAACATCTTCGGGAGGTAGTCAGACTCGCATTGTATCTGGATATCTTACAACTGTGGATGGATCTGGACAGTGAAACCACTTCAATCATCATTATCTTGCCCTTTAAAAACATTGGCAGGTTGCAAAATTGACTTCTGACATCAATATGTCTTACACTAATAAATAAATACATATTATTTTGATAGAGTAGCAGTTAAATAATTTGCATAAATGGAGGGACCAGGAAATCTTGACACAGTGCACGGACAGTGGACGGATAACAGACACGTTGTAATACCATGTGTTTCTGGAAATGTGGGCACAGTCAGAACATCAGGACAAAGGATGCATGTTAGCGCCAGGTATAAACAAGGCTTCTGTCTCGTTCCTCTGAAAAGAGCCAAACAGGTTTTCAAAGGCCTGTCGGTCTCTCCTCTTATCCTGCTTCTTTGATGAGGGTTATTTATTTTTTGAGAAACACCTTTTTTTTTGGGGGATGTCTTGTGGTCTCAGGCTCTCTATAGATGATTTACACAGAGCTTATTAAAGGACAGAGGTGGTTTTAGTCTGTTCATAATACCAGCACATGGCTTATACAGTAGTGAATCCATTCCTGTGGTTAGACAAGACTCAATAATGGATTAAGATTTAACAAAGACTTAAGAACGGATGTACTTTTGCATTTCCTGTTCTACTTGCATGTTTCTCTGCCGTTTCTCTCACTCTTTTAAGGTCTCTTCCTTCCTCTGGTGTGGATGTGGCTGGGTGTGTCAGTACAAATCAAGCTTAGAGTTCCATTGCGAGCCCAGGGAAGTGAAGAAAAGGGTGGAACTGCCCCCGGGGGAATTCTGGCTGTGGTACCTGAGTGCTTCACAACAACATGTAACAACACCCGGACACACTCTCACCTAATCACCTTTCTTAAAGCCACGATGTGAAGTACATCTTCAACAGAAGAGCAGAAGTAGGGCATTACTAGTCGTGGTAATTCCTATTGGTAAGAGAAAAGTGTTAAAACTCCAACCCGACAATAAAACATGTTTCACAACATTTACATTCCTTCTTGGCAAAGATTTTATTACATTTTTTTTTCAAATCCAGGTTGTATTTGGTTGTTTTGAAATTCCACATTGATTTAGGCTACAACTAAATCTACATTTAGACCACAAAGTGTGTAATAGTAGTTAAACTGATATCAAAACACCTCATTGAAAATGATCCTGGCTTGAGTTGGCCTCCAGTAGCAGCCAGTGATTTTGATTGAAGAGTTTGTATGCTTCAAGTAAGTTCTGTGTGTAAAATATTACTGTTACTGACCGGAGATGTTGTTTTTTTTTCAAAAGTTTTCTTTTACATTTTGTTTTGTATTATCCGCGTACGTCCTCTGAATTGTATTCACTCTATTCTCTGAATGTTTCACATTTATTGATTTCAATTTTCATTCCGTCTCAGTCCATTATGGTTGCTTTTGTTCGAATTCCCTATCATGACCAAGCATGTCTCCTTTTCAATTATTTCTGCCAATATGGAATGCACTTCCGCTCCTCCAGAACATGACACGTACACAACATTTTATTCATCTTTTAAGTATAAAGAGATTTTGAATGCCTCTCAAGGCCAGTGTCCTGCACTTTGTTGAGTCAAAAGTGCCGCCATTGTCTTTTATTGATTTTCCAGCAGAAAGGCCGTATTTTAGTTCAACAATATGAGGAACTAGATAGATACTTGTTTCCAAGCATAGTCCATTATGTTGTACCTCTGAAGATTATTGTGTAGGAGAAATAGAAATGCTGTGTTGAAAGTCCGCTCTTTCTTTCTTTCACTCTTTCTTTCACTCTTTCTTTCACTCTTTCTTTCACTCTTTCTTTCCCTCTTTCTTTCCCTCTTTCTTTCCCTCTTTCTTTCCCTCTTTCTTTCTCTCTTTCTTTCCCTCTTTCTTTCCCTCTTTCTTTCACTCTTTCTTTCACTCTTTCTTTCGCTCTTTCTTTCCCTCTTTCTTTCACTCTTTCTTTTTTTTGTACACAACCTGAAAAACAAATCCCCGCTCTTTCTTCTGATGACACCAAGCCTTCTAAAAAATACCTCAAGAGTCCACCGTTTGTTAAATTAGAACATTCCAAAAGATATCAATGGTTAAAATGTTTCGTTATCACTGTTAGCACACAAAACAAAATGTTTATTTGTGTGCAGACAAAGTATTGCGGACATCTCTATAGTCTCCGGGAAAAATCTACAAAACAAACTTTACATGACAACCACTGGGTATCACCCCCTCTCTGTGTTACAAATTACATTGACTGTGTGTTTTAAATTGACTGTGTGTTTTTAATTGAGTGTGTGTTTTTTAATTGACTGTGTGTTTTTTAATTGACTGTGTGTTTTTTAATTGACTGTGTGTTTTTTAATTGACTGTGTGTTTTTAATTGACTGTGTGTTTTTAATTGACTGTGTGTTTTTAATTGACTGTGTGTTTTTAATTGACTGTGTGTTTTTACACATACCTTGTTAAACCTATAAAAAGTAACTCAAAAAAAGGTCCAGCCCTCTGTGTGAAAGCAGTTCAGGTGTAAAGATCAGGAGGGATGGAAGCACGAGCACACAGACCAATGAAGATCTGTGACGTTTAAGATGAGAGAGGACGCTCGTTTTCTTTATTTTTTATGAGCACGGCCTTATTTCTATTCCAGAATATTGGATAACTTTCATTCATATCCAACTCACCCAGCTCAAATATAACATTGATAGGTTAAGGCTTCTACATGATACTCAAATGTTCTCTGTAAACATCATGAGGTTGCTTTCATCTAGGCTTTGAGTGAAAGTTTACAACGTAGGTGCAAAGATCGAAGAGAAAAATTAGAGTAATCGAGGTGACAGACAGTAACAGATTCAATACCAATCATTAGTCATCATTTGTCCAACAGTTGCCAACTACAGTTTCTATTGGACAAATTCAGGTATATTTATCCCCGTTCCGTTCCGTTTAATTTGCTTCTGTTTAAGAAATGTTTTTCAACAGATTCAGTGGAATGAATATACCCCTGATCACACGCAAACACAGTTCACTTTCATAGCAGCCACGTACAAACAGCATGATCACTTTGATCGTTGTATAATTCCTCCTCACATCTACGCTCTCTCCTCCTCTCACCGTTTCCCTTCATTTGTGGACTTTAGTGCACAACACATCAGCTGTCTGGGACCAGGCGAAAAAACCTTTGCACTCCAAACCTTACCACTAACTGCTACACACAGCCTACATGGTTGTCACCATATTAACGTCATAGTCAACGTAGCATCTAGAACTACCGTGTTAGTAAACCCACTACAATCATGCAGTACAGTCAGCAAGGAGTTTAACAGTTACACCAGTAGGCCACGTGGCAATAAATTCATCAAGCCAAATACCTTGACTTGGAGAGTTCTGGTGTTTGATAGCCATAGCCAGCAAGCTAACATAGCATCCCTCTCTGTTTGAGCCGGGTGTTTGAGTAGGCTAAACTAGCTAGCTCCATTCTAAATACGACTACCGACCTGTAGCACTCACGTCTGTAGCCATGAAGTGCTTTGAAAGGCTGGTCATGGCTCACATCAACACCAATATCCCAGAAACACTAGACCCACTCCAATTTCATTACCGCCCAAACAGATCCACAGATGATGCAATCTCTATTGCACTCCACACTGTCCTTTCCCAGCTGTACAAAAGGAGCACTTATGTGAGAATGCTATTCATTGACTACAGCTCAGCGTTCAACACCATAGTACCTTCTAAGCTCATCACTAAGCTAAGGATCCTGGGACAAAACACCTCCCTCTGCAACTGGATCCTGAACTTCCTGACAGGCCGCCCCCAGGTGGTGAGGGTAGGTAGCAACACATCTGCCACGCTGATCCTCAACACTGGAGCTCCCCAGGGGTGCGTGCTCAGTCCCCTCCTGTACTCCCTGTTCACCCACGACTGTATGGCCAGGCACGACTCTAACACCATCATTAAGTTTGCAGACGACACAACAGTGGTAGGCCTGATCACCGACAACGACGAGACAGCCTATAGGAAGGAGGTCAGAGACCTGGCCGAGTGGTGCCAGAATAACAACCTATCCATCAATGTAACCAAGACTAAGGAGATGATTGTGGACTACAGGAAAAGGAGGACCGAGCACGCCCCCATTCTCATTGACGGGGCTGTAGTGGAGCAGGTCGAGAGCATCAAATTCCTTGGTGTCCACATCAACAACAAACTAGCATGGTCCAAACACACCAAGACAGTCATGAAGAGGGCACGACAAAGCCTATTCCCCCTCAGGAAACTAAAAAGATTTGGCATGGGTCCTGAGATCCTCAAAAGGTTCTACAGCTCCAACATCAAGAGCATCCTGATCGGTTGCATCACTGGCTGGTGCGGCAATTGCTCGGCTTCCGACCGCAAGGCACTACAGAGAGTAGTGCGTACGGCCCAGTACATCACTGGTTCAAAGCTGCCTGCCATCCAGGACCTCTACACCAGGCGATGTCAGAGGAAGGCCCTAACAATTGTCAAAGACTCCAGCCACCCCAGTTAAAGACTGTTCTCTCTACTACCGCATGGCAAGCGGTACCGGAATGCCAAGTCTAGGACAAAAAGGCTTCTCAAAAGTTTTTACCCCCAAGCCATAAGACTCCTGAACAGGTAACCAAATGGCTAATTGGGCTATCTGCATTGTGTCCCACCACCCGCCAACCCCTCTTTTACACTTCTGCTACTCTCTGTTCATCATATATGCATAGTCACTTTAACCATACCTACATGTACAGTGGGGCAAAAAAGTATTTAGTCAGCCACCAATTGTGCAAGTTCTCCCACTTAAAAAGATGAGAGAGGCCTGTCATTTTCATCATAGGTACACTTCAACTATGACAGACAAAATTAGAAAAGAAAATCCAGAAAATCACATTGTAGGATTTTTAATGAATTGATTTGCACACACACACACGCACACGCACACACACACACACACACACACACACACACACACACACACACACACACACACACACACACACACACACACACACACACACACACACACACACACACACACACACACAGTCCCTATCATAGAGGGTTACCCCACAGTCTCTATCATAGAGGGTTACCCCACAGACCCTACCATAGAGGGTTACCCACAGACCATATCAGAGGGTTACCCTATCATAGAGGGTTACCCCACAGTCCCTATCATAGAGGGTTACCCCACAGACCCTATCATAGAGGGAAACCCCACAGACCCTATCATAGAGGGTTACCCCACAGACCCTATCATAGAGGGTTACCCTATCATAGAGGGTTACCCCACAGTCCCTATCATAGAGGGTTACCCCACAGACCCTATCATAGTTTGTTACCACACAGACCCTATCATAGAGGGTTACCCCACAGACCCTATCATAGAGGGTTACCCCACAGTCCCTATCATAGAGGGTTACCCCACAGTCCCTATCACAGAGGGTTACCCTATCATAGAGGCTTACCCCACAGTCCCTATCATAGAGGGTTACCCCACAGACCCTATCATAGAGGGTTACCCCACAGACCCTATCATAGAGGGTTACCCCACAGTCCCTATCATAGAGGGTTACCCCACAGACCCTATCATAGAGGGTTACCCTATCATAGAGGGTTACCACACAGACCCTATCATAGAGGGTTACCCCACAGTCCCTATCATAGAGGGTTACCCCACAGTCCCTATCATAGAGGGTTACCCTATCATAGAGGGTTACCCCACAGACCCTATCATAGAGGGTTACCCTACAGTCCCTATCATAGAGGGTTACCCTATCATAGAGGGTTACACCACAGACCCTATCATAGAGGGTTACCCCACAGACCCTATCATAGAGGGTTACCCCACAGACCCTATCATAGAGGGTTACCCCACAGTCCCTATCATAGAGGGTTACCCCACAGTCCCTATCATAGAGGGTTACCCCACAGTCCCTATCATAGAGGGTTACCCCACAGACCCTATCATAGAGGGTTACCCCACAGTCCCTATCATAGAGGGTTACCCCACGGTCCCTACCATAGAGGGTTACCCCTCAGTCCCTATCATGGAGGGTTACCCCACAGTCCCTATCATAGAGGGTTACCCCACAGACCCTATCATAGAGGGTTACCCCACAGACCCTATCATAGAGGGTTACCCCACAGACCCTATCATAGAGGGTTACCCCACAGTCCCTATCATAGAGGGTTACCCCACAGTCCCTATCATAGAGGGTTACCCCACAGTCCCTATCATAGAGGGTTACCCCACACAGTCCCTATCATAGAGGGTTACCCTATCACAGAGGGCCCCTCTCTGCTTCGACAGCAGTGTTATTGAAATCATCCACCCTAGTTGTGTTCGGGCGATAAAGAAGGCTCCTTGGTCCTCTATTAACATTCATTACAGCCCTATAAGCCAGAGTAATTACAGGCCCAAGTGCAGGGGAGGAAAAGCAGTCTACACTGCTAGTCATTTGATTTGCATCTACGCTAATAACTTCTTTTGTGCGTGTTTATGCGCCGTGGCAGAACACGAGTGTCGTTTGACTGCAGGCTGTGCGAAGCCAGCAAAAAAAAAAAAAAAAAAAAAAAAAAATGGAGTTGCGTAGCTTCCTTCTTCTGTTTCTTTCAGGGCCCCGAAATGCCTCATAATCCAGCTACTAAAGAGTCCAGATTGGCATGATCCAAAATGATCATACAGAAGGGACTGCACTCATTCATCAGGTTGATAGTTTTTGAGCAAAAAAAAATGAAGTGTCGTTGGAAGGAATGGGGTTGATGTTGAGAGGAATAGCTATTCTATCGGGCTGATAACCGTTGAAACACTGCATTACATTATTCAGTTTTAATTAGGCCTGCAAAGTATATGTACGAATGACAAGGTAGGTATGTATCATGCTATATGATTTATGATCGAGGGTGTCGCGCCCTGCCTCCAACAAACGTTTCGGCACATTTCATTTATGTATTTAAAGCACATTCATTCATGATTACATGATTGCCTGTCAGGTATAGTTCGACACAAGAGTGTTATAGTTGGAGGCTACGGACGTGTGTAGACAGGGTGAGAAAGGTAGGGTATCACTCAGTAACAACTAGACTGAAATCATCTGAGGATGCGTTTCAATTGGCAGCCTATTCCCCTATCGGCTCTGATCAAAAGTAACGCACTATATAGGGAATAGGGTACCATTTGGGATGTATATATAATGTTCCACGGGGTAATGGAACCAGTCATTAATGTTCCACAGGGTTATGGAGCGAGTCATTAATGTTCCACAGGGTTATGGAGCCAGTCATTAATGTTCCACAGGGTAATGGAGCCAGTCATTAATGTTCCACAGGGTTATGGAGCCAGTCATTAATGTTCCACAGGGTTATGGAGCCAGTCATTAATGTTCCACAGGGTAATGGAGCCAGTCATTTCATTAATGTCCCACAGGGTTATGGAGCCAGTCATTAATGTCCCACAGGGTTATGGAGCCAGTCAATTCATTCGAAAAGACTGTGCAAAGCTTTCTCTACTTTTGTTTCTCCCTGTAAAAGTGTTTTCCCTTCTGACAATTCATGCTCTCTCTCTGGGTTACCAAGGTTGCGTAACGATAATCATATTCAAACTGGAGAATGTGCCTGTTTGTTTCTACGGTGATAATGTGTTTATGTTATCATTACCACCATCACCTGTTAGGTTAGGTTAGGCTAGTTTAGATTAGGTTAGGTTAGGTTAGGTTAGGTTAGGTTAGGTTAGATTAGATTAGATTAGATTAGGTTAGTTTAGGTTAGATTAGGTTAGTTTAGATTAGATGAGGTTAGATTAGATTAGGTTAGGTTAGGTTAGGTTAGGTTAGGTTAGGTTAGGTTAGATTAGATCAGATTGGGTTAGGTTAGGTTAGGTTAGGTTAGGTTAGGTTAGGTTAGGTTAGATTAGAGTAGTTTAGGTTAGGTTAGGTTAGGTTAGATTAGGTTAGATTAGATTAGGTTAGGTTAGATTAGATTAGATTAGATTAGTTTAGGTTAGATTAGGTTAGGTTAGACTAGTTTAGTTTAGATTAGATGAGGTTAGGTTAGGTTAGGTTAGGTTAGGTTAGGTTAGGTTAGGTTAGGTTATGTTAGGTTATATTATATTAGATTAGGTTAGGTTAGATTAGGTTAGGGTAGATTAGATTCATTTAGTTTAGATTAGGTTAGGTTAGATTATGTTAGATTATATTATATTAGATTAGATTAGATTAGTTTAGTTTAGATTAGGTTAGATTATATTATATTAGATTAGTTTAGTTTAGATTAGGTTAGATTATATTATATTATATTCATTTAGTTTAGATAGGTTTGACTAGGTTAGATTATTGTCATGCCCTGGCCATAGAGAGGCTTTTATTCTCTATGTTGGTTAGGCCAGGGTGTGACTAGGGTGGGCATTCTAGTTTCTTTATTTCTATGTTTTCTATTTCTTTGTGTTTGGCCGGGTGTGGTTCTCAATCAGAGGCAGCTATCTATCGTTGTCTCTGATTGAGAACCATACTTAGGTAGCCCTTTCTTCCACCTGTATTGGTGGGAAGTTGTCTTTGTTTAGGGCACGTAGCCTTTAGCTTCACGGTTTATTTTTGTAGTGTTTATTGTTTTTGTTCGGCGTCATTTTGATTAAATAAAAGAAAATGTCCGCTACCCACGCTGCACCTTGGTCCTCTGCTTTTCAATTATATTAGATTATATTAGACAATTATATTAGATTAGGTTAGATTAGATAGATTAGGTTAGATTAGGTTAGGTTAGGTTAGATTATGTTAGGTTAGATTATGTTAGGTTAGATTATGTTAGGTTAGTTTAGGTTAGATTAGGTTAGGTTAGGTTAGATTATGTTAGGTTAGATTATGTTAGGTTAGATTATGTTAGGTTAGTTTAGGTTAGATTAGGTTAGGTTAGGTTAGATTAGGTTAGGTTAGGTTAGATTAGGTTAGGTTAGAATAGGTTAGATTAGATTAGGTTAGATTAGGTTAGTTTAAATTAGGTTAGGTTAGTTTAGGTTAGATTAGGTTAGGTTAGGTTAGATTATGTTAGGTTAGATTATGTTAGGTGAGGTTAGAATAGGTTAGATTAGATTAGGTTAGATTAGGTTAGTTTAAATTAGGTTAGGTTAGTTTAGGTTAGGTTAGGTTAGTATAGGTTAGGTTACATCAGGTTAGATTAGGTTAGACTATATTAGGTTAGATTATGTTAGGTTAGTTTAGATTAGGTTAGATTATGTTAGGTTAGATTAGGTTAGGTTAGGTTAGAATAGGTTAGATAGATTAGGTTAGGTTAGATTAGATTAGGTTAGATTAGGTTAGTTTAAATTAGGTTAGGTTAGTTTAGGTTAGGTTAGGTTAGTATAGGTTAGGTTACATTAGGTTAGATTAGGTTAGATTATATTAGGTTAGATTATGTTAGGTTAGTTTAGATTAGGTTCGTTTAGGTTAGATTGGGTTAGTTTAGGTTAGGTCTATAGTCTATAGAGCACTACTTTTGACCATGGTCATAAGGGCGGACACAGCCCAAGCTTCCTGTACCAGCCAGCAACAGACATAGCCCCTAGGGGGGACAGAGACCTGGGTCTGCATCCCGCCTGTATCCCCGCCCAGTCGGTGAGATGAGCACCAAGGTCTTTCCCCCTGTGAGTGGAGGAGAATAGAGAAGGTATTCCACAAAGCTGATGAGGTCCCAGGGTTAAGACCAGGCTTTTGTTAGGGGACAATCACTTCCTATTTACCTGCCGGCTCCTGCCTTTCTTCTCCAGCCAACTGTGAAAACCAACTGTCTACCTTTGACCAGAGCCATAGGCCTTTTGGTTTGTTTTAGACAAATAGGGCCATAGGGCTCTGGTCTAAAGTAGTGCACTATATAGGGAATAGGGTGCCATTTGGGACGCACCCTAGGTCATTGTCTCTGTGACAAATAGAGGTTCTGCGTTGGGATTCGCTTGCTTGCACCTCAATGGAGCCCTTGTGGAGGGGCGTGTGGCGGGATGGGCTCTCTGTGGCCGTGATCTTGTGGTCCTCCTGTCCCCCCCCCCCAAAAAATCAGGAAAAGCTTTTCTTAGGCTGGATTTGAGAGGTTTTGGGTTCCGTTAACCGTCTACGTGTTATCTAGTACAGCTACAATCAGTCTTATTATAAGAAATACCACATCCAATATTATAAAGGCTGGGCTAACTGAAAACAATCACATTCCTTATGACAAATCTCATTTCTCATTTTTCTGATTGTAGAACCAAAAAAGCTTTGGCCAGATCCCGATGTGAATCTGTATTTAAACAGCAGTATCAACTGATGTCCTGTAATCTAGATCCTGATGTGAATCTGTATTTAAACAGCAGTATCAACTGATGTCCTGTAATGTAGATCTGATGTGTCTCCTGTTTGTGTTTATACATTCTGCTTTAACAGCTCTCCAGATATCTTTACAGCTTTCCTTCGGAACTGATTTTCTAAAGACTCAAGGTCTCTGTACATTCGCTAAAACCCCGTTGTTTTTTTTGTGAAACAAACCGAAAGCTCTCACGTCACTGACCGCTTGAGGACAACAAATGAATAAATGAATAATCATATTTCGAAAATGCAGTACAATGCAAGTTATTTCCTAGAAATGGAATTTTACGTTGAGAGTGAACTGTAGGACAGATTGAGTGTCAGTCGGTTATTTTCAGTCAGCTTGTCAAAGCTGTTCCCAATGCGTCTTTCTCTAAACAGCCGTGAAAGACATCCATTGTCCTCTGGCAGTTGACTTTAGATCTCAGAGAAGGTGACGTCACCACACGATGGCTGCTACTGGTGTTCCACAGATAACTAGCTAGCGATTTCACTTGTGGCTATGTGGTATACATCCATTGTCCACCACAGGCGCTGTGTAGGGAATAGAGGCTCTGGCACAGACAGGCTCCGGCCAGCCAATGAGCGGTGACCACCAGCCAGACAGATAGCCAGCCAGTCAAGTCAGCCAGCCAGCCAGCCAGCCAGTCAAGAGGTGACCACCAGTCAGACAGACAGATAGCCAGCCAGTCAAGAGGAGACCACCAGTCAGACAGACAGATAGCCAGCCAGCCAAGTCAGCCAGCCAGCCAGCCAGCCAGTCAAGAGGTGACCACCAGTCAGACAGACAGATAGCCAGCCAGTCAAGAGGTGACGACCAGCCAGTCAAGTGGTGACCACCAGACAGACAGATAGCCAGCCAGTCAAGTCAGCCAGCCAGCCAGCCAGCCAGTCAAGAGGTGACCACCAGACAGACAGATAGCCAGCCAGTTAAGTCAGCGAGCCAGACAGTCAAGAGGTGACCACCAGACAGACAAGAGGTGACTGCCAGACAGACCGACACAACCAGCCGTGACCGGGAGTCCCAATGGGGCGGCGCACAATGGACAGACGGACAGACGGACAGACGGACAGACAGGCAACGAGGGGTGCCTGTCAGCCTGCCAGCCAGTCTAGGGAGTGCCAATGTGCAGGCAGGAGGCATTGCCATACCATTCAACCCACTCACCAAATCATTGTGTCCTCTCACTGATTCACTGGTGCCGTGGTCTCAACATGGTGGATATGGGAAAAGACCACTGGTGCCATGGTCTCAACATGGTGGATATGGGAAAAGACCACTGGTGCCGTGGTCTCAACATGGTGGATATGGGAAAAGACCACTGGTGCCATGATATAATGCAATGGGTTACTATCCAACAAGGTGTTGTAGTCCACTTTACTCTGCGGGCGAGGAGCAATAGAGACCATGCCTGATGAGACCAGCATGGTCCTGAGAGCATTAGGCTAGCAACGGTAAAGTCATGGGTTAAATTCCTGTAGGGAAAACACACAGTGACTTCAGAAAGTATTCACACCCCTTGACTTATTCCACATTTTCTTGTGGTACGGCCTGAAATGGATTCAATTGAGATTGTGTGTCATTGGCCTACACATAATACCCAATAATGTCAAAGTGGAATTATGTTTTTAGAAATGTTTTTCAAATTCATTTAAAATGAAAAGATGAAATGTCTTGAGTCAATAAGTATTCAACTCTTTTGTTATGGCAATCATAAATAAGTTCAAGAGTACAAATTCGCTTAACAAGTCCCATGAGAAGTTGCATGGACTTTGAATGACTACCTCATCTATATACCGCACACATACAATTATCTGTAAGGTCCCTCAGTCGAGCAGTGAATTTCAAACACAGATTCCACCATGAAGACCAGGGAGGTTTTCCAATGCCTCGCAAAGAAGGGAACCTATTGGGAGATGGGTAAAAAATAAAAAAGCAGATATTGAATATCCTTTTGATAATTGTGAAGTTATTAATTACACTTTGGATGGTGTATCAATACACCCAGTCACTACAAAGATACAGGCATCCTTCCTTACTCAGTTGCCGGAGAGGAAGGAAACCACTCAGGGATTTCACCATGAGGCCAATGGTGATTTTAAAACAGTTACAGAGTTAAATGGCTGTGATAGGAGAAAACTGAGGATGGATCAACAACATTGTAGTTACTCCACAATACTAACCTAAAATGACAGAGTGAAAGGTAGGAAGCTAATACAGAATAAAAATATTCCAAAACATGCATCCTGTTTGCAACAAGACAGTAAGGTAAAACTGCAGAAAATGTGTCAAAGGAAGGAACTTCATGTCCTGAATACAAAAGTTATGTTTGGGGCAAATCCAACACAACTCATCACTGAATAGCACTCTTCATATGTTCATGTATAGTGGTGGCTGCATCATGTTATGGGTATGCTTGTCATTGGCAAGGACTAGGAATTTTTTTTTTTGGGGGGGGGGGGGGGGTAAGCACAGGCAAAATCCTAGAGGAAAACCAGGTTCAGTCTGCTTTCCAATAGAACCTGGGAGACAAAGTCACCTTTCAGCAGGACAATAACCTACAATGCAAGGCTAAATATACACTGGAGTTGCTTACCAAGACAACATTGAATGTTCCTGAGTGACAGAGTTACAGTTTTGACTGACTTAAAATCGTCTTGAAAATCTATGGCAAGACTTGAAAATGTCTGTCTAGCAAAGATCAACAACCATTGACAGCTTAAAGAATTTAAAAAAGAATACTGTTTAAATATTTTACAATCCAGGTGTGCAAAGCTCTTCATTAAGAGACTTACCTAGAAAGACCCACAGCTGTAATAGCTGCCAAAGGTGGTTCTAACATGTATTGACTCAGGGGTGTGAATACTTATGTAAATTAAATATTTATGTATTTCATTTTCTACACATTTTGAAAAATTGCAAAAAAACATGTTTTCACTTTCTCATTATAGGGCATTGTGTGTAAAATAAATATATTTATTCCATGTCGAATTCAGGCTGTAACGCAAGAAAATGTAAAATAAATCAAGGGGTATGAAGGCCCCATATACTGTTCCCTAAAATGTATGCAGTCACTGCACAGTGGCATATAAGCTAACCAATATTACACGTTTGTCCCTCTGAGTCACATCTCACAGGCCCGTCTTGGAACTCTAAGGGAGGTTTCTCTACAGCTTTTTCTTGTTTGTTGAGACAATAAAACACATGGTTTAACATGAGCAAACCATTTCGTCTTTGTTAGGGGGGGGTGATTCACTCCAGATAAATGTTGTTCTGTGGTGAGCAGGGTTAAGTAGAAGGCTAATATTGCAAATCCACAAATGACACCCTATTGCCTGTCAAAAGTAGTGCACTACTTAATAGGTAATAGGATGTTGTTTGGGACACAGATCTGATCTCGGTGTGCTGGTCCTCTCAAAGTCAACTGATAGCTGGCCCTCAGGGGCCCCTGGAGCCCTGTCTCTCCCCCTTCTCCGCCTTCCTTCCTGCTCCTAATCCTGCAGTAATGGTTAGTGAGTGGTGGAGACCCAGAGGAAGAGCCAGCGGCCTGCGTGTGGAAATCCCAGCCGGAGTGGGAGTGTTGCGCTTGGAGGAGTGCTCAGCGAAGCGCGCCGGAGAGGAGAGAGACACGGAGCCCCCCCCCCCCCCCCACGCCATGCCGAGCGCACCCAACGCTCAAGGTGACCTAGCAATGCTCTCACACACACACATGCGCATAAGCACACACACACACACACACTTTGGTCAAGAGAAGTGTGAGGTTTAAAGAGAAAAGGGAAACCTAATTTTCAAAAGATTTTAGGGGGATAATTTTGATATTGCTGGTTTCAGAATCCGGTGTACAGGTAGGCTACAGGAAGACAACTTTTTATTTAAAAAAAAAGTAAGTATAAGTAAGCCATTTCCATGAAAACAAAACTATTTCTCTACCTGACTTAGTTCTGCATTATGTTGTGTGTTATGCTGTCTGTTCCTTGGACCCGTCCTCTCTCTGGGTTCGTTTTTCTCTTGTCTTTTCTTCTGTGGTAAAGCAGAACTGAACAGTAGGAGGATTTACTCCAGGCCTCAGACAGGCATCACTTTCAAGTATGGCCGATACACAGAGAGAGAGACACACACAGACCTGAGCCATAAACAGAAACAAACAATATGGATTCTGCTTCAAATTATACCACAACTGTTTGACGGTTTCTCGGGTTGGGTTGTCGAGGTCGTTAGGAGGGTGTGTGTCTGTGTCTGTGTGTCTGTGTGTCTTTATGTCTGTGGTCGGGGTGAAGGCTCATGATATGATATAACCAAACATGTAATTTATTTTTACTCAGCTGATAAGTGATTTACAGCATATTTACTACTGTTTAGCTACAGTATGTCCCGGGTTCCAACTTTACTGATGACTAAGCAAGCTAATCTCAGAAGATTTACACCAGCCATTTTAAAGGCTCATACAGGCTTATAACAAGTTATAAAGCATCACACCTGCAGGCTTTCAGTAAAGTGTTACAAAAACAGTTATCTTATTCCATTTGTTTCTATTTGAAAAATGTGAAAGTCTCCTAGAAGCCAGGAGTCACCCAAGAGAGGCCATGTCCCCGTCAAAGACACCATCAGTGTTTAGTCCCCCCAGGTCCTCTTGGGGCCACTTCCTGCCATTAGCTAGTGTCTAAAGAGGTGTCTCTGTCTCAGCCAGGCCTGACCCCTGATCTCTGACCACACAACATGTTAGAGTAGGCTGATTTTGTCCCTGTCGTAGGAGAACAATGTGGAGGAGACAGCCTGGACAGTTAGACAGACAGAGAGGGCCTATCAACTTGAAACTCATCTCTATCGTGGACGTACCTTAGATTAATCTCACTGAATGTGGTATTGACATCTCAAAAAACAAGGAAGCATGGAGGAGGAGGTGTAATGGTGTGGGAGTGCAAGGAAACAAGGAAACTATTAACCTGTTATGGCTGCAACCCTTGTTCTCAATTTCCGCCTGAAGACATACCCTAATCTAACTGCCTGTAACTCAGCTCCAGAAGCAAGGATATGTATATTCTTGGTATCATTTGAAAGGAAACATTCTGAAGTTTATGGAAATGTTAATTGAATGTAGGAGAATATAACACAATAGATCTGGTAGAAGAAAATACAAGGAAATAAACATACGTTTTTGGTTTTTATTGTTGTAGCATCATCTTTCACATGTACTGGAATAGCCAAACAGTTAGATGGGATGCTGGGGACAATTTAGATGGACAACACAAGAGGGCAACTGTAGTTGTGCAAAGTTTTAGACTGATAACTTCAGGAATGGGTGAGCTACATGACATTTAGCATGATGTCCCCCAGGTGTCCCACACAAGGTGCCCAAATGTGCCCAAGTGGCCGAATTGGTAAAATGACCTATAACTATATACAACAGTGCAAATAAGTATATACAACATTTCAAAAAGTAATTCTAAACACACAAAAAAAATATACAAATGTTCAAACAATATTAGAAAAAAATATATACAGAAAAACAGGGGTAGAGCCTTTAGAAGTCCTCTACACAATATTTCCCTGCCTGTGCCATGTCCCATAGCAGTCTCTTTCTGAGTTGAAGCAGAGACAAACTGAACACGTGGTGCAGATGATGGGGGACTTCATGTGACACAGAACACAACGACGCCTCCATGCTGTGGCCTTTTGGCCATGAGGCACAGTCATGCCTGCAGTAATAAACTGTGGCAGATGAACACCACTGGAGGCAGGAGTAGAGGAGGCAGAGGTAGAGGGGGCAGAGCGTGATGTAGTGGGCTTTGTGCGGTAGGCAGCAAGCTCCTTGATGAGCAGCTCCCTGAAGACTAGCTGTGTGAGGGGGGGCTGTCCACAGCTCTTCGCCATTTCCTTCTGCAGGATGAAGGAATTCACCACAGCAATGTCAATGAAGTGGTAAAATAATGTTTTGTACCACTTTTTGGTTTTATGAAGGACGTTGTAGTACCCTATCAGTGCGTCTGATAGGTCTACACCTCCCATGCTCTGGTTGTAGTCCTTGATGGCTGCAGGAATGGGGACATTTTTGTTGTTCCATGCACCCATGGCGTCTTTTACACGCCTGCTGACATGGTCGCCATTGAATGACTTGTGAATAGTGGAACACATCACGACTTCGCGAGTGTCCATCCACTTCACAAACAGCAGGCCATCTTCACGTATCCATCTCATGGTACCCCGCTCAGCCCGCTTAGGCATGTCATTCACCTTGGTCTTTGGAAATCCCAGCCTGTTGGTACGAATGGTGCCACATGCCCACACCTCCCGCTTCCTCAGGTCTGCAAACAGGGTAGGGCTTGTGTAAAAATTGTCCACAAAGAGTTTGTAGCCCTTCCCCAGCAGTTGGAAATCCAATAATGCCATCACCGAGTCATAGCTAAGTCCCTTACCAGTCGCACAAGTGTTCTTCCCCTCATAGACAAAAAAATTGCATGTGTATGCACACACAGAATCGGCCAAAACAAACAGCTTGTAACCCCACTTAGTTGGCTTGTTACGCATGTATTGTTTTAGCCCAATTCTGGCCTTTGAGGCTACCATCCTTTCATCTATGGACAAGTTCTGTGCGGGCTGAAAATGGGTCTTGCAAGCCTCAACCATGCTGTGGTAGAGAGGTTTGACTTTGCAGAGCCTGTCAAACCGTGCGGTGCCTCTCCTCCTGTCATTCTCCTCATCAACTTCTGGGTCACTGATGTGCAGCGCCCGTGAGATATTTAAAAACCTGGTAGAGGACATGACAGTGGGGGGGAAAGGCAGTTGATATAGTTCGGATGTTTTCCAGTAATCCTTTAGGGTTTTGAACTTCACCAGCCCCATGTAAATTACTAGTGAAAGGTAGCAGAAAATGTCTGACATGGAAATGGGCTTCCATGCCTGTTTCTTTCCTGCTTGCTTTCGTGCCCCATACTTGTTCGTATTACAAACAAGGGAATCAACAACTGCCGGGGTGAAAAACAGTTGGAAAAGTTGCATTGGGCTATATTTTGAAGTCATATCCAGTTGGGGTCCCGGTTGCCGTTTAGGACGGAAAATTGGAGCACGGGGCTGCACATCTTCCTCCAGCACAGAGTGCCATTGCCCCTCTACCTCTCTACCAGCAGGTTCCAGACTTCCCTTCCTCCGCTTCTTTGGTACCCTCTTCCCACCTCTAGATGGCCGGGCGGGGGTAGGTGTGGAGCCAGAGAGAGCAGGAGTCCGGCTGGATGAACCCGCTTCATCAGGGGATGGGCACCTTGGCACCGGAGGCTCCCAGTCGGAGCCGCTATCCCTGTGAAAGGAAACATAAAACAATTATTTGTATTGTATGAGCCTTTTATCATCACATGAAATAAACAGATATGTATTGTATAGAATACTTCACTATGGTGAAGTGCTGTTCCATTCAACTGCGGCCATTGTTTTGGGCCTGCCCTCCTCCCAACAGCACCCAATTGCTATTTCATAAGGAAATGGAGAGGAGTAGCCATGTATTTTCTTTTGTATTTCATACTATATATATATACACATCCATACATACATACATACATACAGCACATACATACACACACGCACATACATACACACACAGGCCCAAACAAACAGACACACACGTGGCTTATGTGCACACGTGTCTCTCTTCTATTCCAGTTGAATAAAAAATGGAAAATATATATATATATATATATTTATACATGTATATATATATATATACACATCCATACATACATACATACATACATCCATACATACACACACGCACATACATACACACACACACGCCCAAACAAACAGACACACACGTGGCTTATGTGCACACGTGTCTCTTTAATTCCAGTTGAATAAAAAATGGAAAATATATATATATATATATATATATGTGTATACATACATACAGACACTATGTATAGCCAATGTGTACTTTACCCATTTCATTGCAAAAAAAAAAAAAAACGTATATTTTTTTTCTCCAAAAAATAACGAAATAATTTATAATATTCATATTTCAAACAACGGCATTAGCACTCACCGGTCGAGAATTGCGTCCTGTCCTTGCAGAAAAAGCTCCTCGAAGTTGGAGTCATAACTGTGTTCACTTGTAGATTCTTCAAAAATATATTCCGTGTCACTTTCTCTAGCAAGTTCATCAATAATCTGGTGCAAATCTGTATATTTAGCTTTTGCTGTAACTTTCCCAGATTTGTTGGCCATGATGGCAAAAAAATAAATCTTACAAATCACACGGTGCAAAAACAACTTCCAAAACTTTCACAACAATTCTGTGCAAAAACAACTTCTAAAACTTTCAAAACAATTCTGTGCGTAATAACATTCGATGCATCTAAGATGGAGGTCGGTAGCGAAAGAACACAAGTTGCGCATCGCTTCACGAACAAAGACTGATGGTCCAACCCATAACATCACATATTGGCATTTAGCTCTACTCATTGGCTATCGATCCAGCTAGATTTCAAGAAGATCTGTGGTCATTGGGCAGAAATACAGTCAATCAACGACGCTTCGCCAGTATTACAGGTGCGCAAACACGTCATTCCTTGTTGTCGTAAAATCAGCTCACCTCGGTCAATACTCACCGGAAAAGAAACAGTTACGTCTGGCTGGGTTGCTAACACCTAGAGGATAACAATGAAACCAACGATGAGTAGTTACGTGACTGTTTACTGTATGTAATTGCAACGAATGTGTCGTAAAAAGTTGATAGAGATGGGAATCGCGAGGCAAACGTTATCCTAAATGTTTCGTTTTAGGCTACAAAAATGGATTTTATCAAAGAAAACGGCACTTTGTTTGATCACTGGGACCTTTGGGAAGAGAAATAAGAGCAAGATATCAGAATGTAAGTCATAATTTTACCTTCAGAAGTGAATTTGTCAAACGTGTCATGGTGGAAAATGTTTGTTGTTGTTGATCGCTCTTCTCAAACAAAAGCATGGCATTTGTTCTCTGTAATAGCTATTTTCAATCGGAAAACGTAGTTTGATTACCAAGATTCTAATCTTTTGAAGCATGTAAGACACTTGCATTTTGAAGAATGTTTCATGTTACGACGTTGTATTTAAGTTATGAATTATGAAAATTATGAAATTCCACCGGATATTGGTCCGAGGTCGGGCTTGCATCCCAAACAGGTTAACTATTAAATGTTTGCTTATGTAATGGTAATGCTCAAAGTCATCTTCTCCTCATGAACCGTACGTCAGATTCAATCCAGATTTTGTATTTAGACTCATGATTACACAGAAAGGAAGATAGTTCCTACATGATGGAGTGCTTGCTTTGCTATTCAACTGATCTCGTGTCATTTCTGTCATCTTGTGAACCCCGTTCATTGCTGCTTGCAGCTATATTCATATTTATCTTATTGTGCTAAAATATTTGTGGTGCTTTGCTCATTAGCAAGATCACAAGTCTTTCTGTAAGGAAACACTTTTCAGATCAGATTTAGCACCCACTCTGTAGATGTGTTTGTGTGTGTGTGTGTGTGTGTGTGTGTGTGTGTGTGTGTGTGTGTGTGTGTGTGTGTGTGTGTGTGTGTGTGTGTGTGTGTGTGACCCCCAAACCCTCAATCCATCCCCCACTCCCCCACACACACAAATAATTCCACATTCTTCCCAGCACGTATAACAAAGTCAGTTATTGATATATTTACCAGAAGGCATCCTGAGCCAGAACGAATGTCAGAGGGGAGAGAAGGAGGAGATGTGATAATCCAAATAAATAAAGAAAAAAAAACAGATTGATATTAATATCAAATCAGAGCGTGTGTGTGTGTGTGTGTGTGTGTGTGTGTGTGTGTGTGTGTGTGTGTGTGTGTGTGTGTGTGTGTGTGTGTGTGTGTGTGTGTGTGTGTGTGTGTGTGTGTGTATGCGTGTTTGGAGAGGGGCAGCGTAGCGCGAAATGCCCAATTTCTCCCTGGCAGGGCCTATAGGCGTGGAGCACTAATGTAGAGTGACCTCTTCAACCCGTCCAGCGAGATATAATGAATCATGGAGGAATAGAAGGGGTCAAACAGGCACCTGCTCCCGATGGTTCCTGTCCCGGTGTTTAGAAGTGGGGTCCTCTCTATCCCAATCACCCCTGAAAACACAGAGTGGAACTGAAATGCTGAACCTGGAACCCCGGAACGCAGAAACGTGCCCCCAGCAGCCGCAATCAATTATTGATGCTTGATGAGAGAAGCCAAGAGGATGGGTAAACTCAGGCTTGATAAGGATGTGGGCACTCCAAATCGCACCATCTTTCTTATTCCCTATGAGTAGTGCACTCTATATGAGCCCTGGTCTAAAGTAGTGCACTATATATGGAATAGGGTACCATTTGGGAGGCTTACCTTGTGAGATGGAATGGTCCTAAAGAGCTGGGTAACACAGCCTCAGGTTAATTGTGGTTAAAACATGGTGATGTGATGAGAGTCACACAGGCTGATTGTTGCTCTATATATATCCCAGACGGATCAGACTGGACAAATAAATCCACTGCCTTTTCTTCGACAATAGTTTGAAGCAAGGACTTGAAGGGCATTATTATCAAGCTATTAGATAATTAATTTAAACAGGATAATGAATTTTTTACAGGATAATGAATTTAAAGTGAATGACACAATCGGAGGTTTCCTTATAAGATATAAAATAACCTATGGACCCCATGTCTCTGACACATACTTTTGTGTGTGTGTGTGTGTGTGTATGTTGGTGGGTGTGTGTGTGTGTGTGTGTGTGTGTGTGTCTGTCTGTCTGTCTGTCTGTCTGTCTGTCTGTCTGTCTGTCTGTCTGTCTGTCTGTCTGTCTGTCTGTCTGTCTGTCTGTCTGTCTGTCTGTCTGTCTGTGTGTGTGTGTGTGTGTGTGTGTGTGTGTGCGTGTGTGTGTGTGTGTTGTGGGATTTGTCAAATTTAAGTGTTTCTGTTTGCTTTTCCTTGTGCTTACGCATCCCTCACACATCCCTTTAGTCTACCCTAGAGATTCAATCACAGTGCTCTGATCAAACATGTCTAGACCAGGGAAAAACAATTCTAATGTAGTTTCACATTTCAGCCTCAACGCGTGGAGTATCCCAAACAGAGATGATCTGCTGCAGTGATCTTGATTGTCTTCCTGTCTCTGCCCCCTCAGGGGGCCTGGGGAAGGGCCACATGTCTGCACAGGCACAGTGATGGCTAGTCCCTAGGGTGTGATGCTGTGTTAAACCCTCCTTCTGATGCTCTCTGATCACACATCAGTCACTGCTTGCGTCCCAAATGGCAACCTATGCCCAATATAGTGCACTACTATTATTGACCAGAACCCACTAACCCAATACACCAAGATGGCAGCTCCTGCTTCGCATTAAAGGATTCAAGGGTAGGTCCCAAATGGCACCCTATTCCCAATATAGTGGACTACATTTGAACTGAGCCCGATGGGCCCTGATCAAAACTACACGGAACAAAAATATAAACGCAACATGTAAAGTGTCCCATGTTTCATGAGATGAAATAAAAGACCCTCCGAAATCTTCCATGTGCACAAAAACCTTATTTCTCTCAAATTTTGTGCACTAATGTGTTTACATCCCTTTTAGTGAGCATTTCTCCTTTGTCGAGATAATCCATCCACCTGACAGGTGTGGCATATCAAGAAGCTGATTAAACAGCATGATCGTTACACAGGTGCACCTTGTGCTGGGGACAAAAAAAGGCCACTCTAAAATGTGCAGTTTTGCCATACAAAACAGTGCCACAGATGTGTCCGGAATGTCCAAAAGAGCTGTTGCCAGAGAATTGAATGTTAATTTCTCTACCATAAGCCGCCTCCAACTTCATTTTAGAGAATTTGACAGAAGGTCCAACCAACTACGTGTATGGCGTTGTGTGGGCAAGTGATTTTCTGATGTCAACGTTGTGAACAGAGTGCCCCATGGCGGCGGTGGGGTTAGGGTATGGGGCAGGCTTACGCTACGTACAACGGACAACGGACAACGAACACAATTGCCTGTCATCGATGGAAATTTGAATCCACAGAAATACTGAGACGAGATCCTGAGGCTCATTTTCGTGGGACGCTCCCCAAGATGTATCTGGACCATATCACCCCCTATTGAGCCACACTGAGATGGAGATATTCGCTGCCTACCCTGAGTGAATATTTGTATTGTATGATGCTGATCTTACACAAAGATAATTCACAAAAGCATCTTTACCTAGAGTCGTAATTACTGACCGGTTTCCGCTGATAATCAAACATAAGCCTCTATCTCAATATTATTTGATACTGTGATAAACTAATGAAGTAAGACAACACTGTGATAAACTAATGAAGCAAGACAATACAAAAATGATTAGCTGAGACTAAGTAGATGTATGGTGAAGAAACTGCAAGAGTTTGATTCCCAAATGGCACACTATTACCTACCTAGTGCACTACTATTGACCAGAGCCCCTATCAGTGTCGAGGTAATATGCTACTATTTGGAATGCGTCCTGACTCCTTTCAGTTTGATCGTTGACAGTTATTTATTGATGCCTGGAGGCCAGACGACAGAATGATAAATACAGGGAGGAAGTAATCACAACCTCTCTACAGATCGACCGCAGATATAAAACGTTTCCCTCCGTTCACTGTGATCGACCGCAGATATAAAACGTTTCCCTCAGTTCACTGTGATCGACCGCAGATATAAAACGTTTCCCTCCGTTCACTGTGATCGACCACAGATATAAAACGTTTCCCTCCGTTCACTGTGATCGACCACAGATATTAAACGTTTCCCTCAGTTCACTGTGATCGACCACAGATACATATAAGTTTCCCTCAGTTCACTGTGATCGACCGCAGATATAAAACGTTTCCCTCCGTTCACTGTGATCGACCACAGATACATATAAGTTTCCCTCAGTTCACTGTGATCGACCACAGACATAAAACGTTTCCCTCAGTTCACTGTGATCGACCGCAGATATAAAACGTTTCCCACAGTTCACTGTGATCGACCACAGATATAAAACGTTTCCGTCAGTTCACTGTGATCGACCACAGATATAAAACGTTTCCCTCCGTTCACTGTGATCGACCGCAGATATAAAACGTTTCCCTCAGTTCACTGTGATCGACCGCAGATATAAAACGTTTCCCTCAGTTCACTGTGATCGACCACAGATATAAAACGTTTCCGTCAGTTCACTGTGATCGACCACAGATATAAAACGTTTCCCTCCGTTCACTGTGATCGACCGCAGATATTAAACGTTTCCCTCAGTTCACTGTGATCGACCACGGATATAAACGTTTCCCTCCGTTCACTGTGATCGACCACAGATATATATAAGTTTCCCTCAGTTCACTGTGATCGACCGCAGATATATATAAGTTTCCCTCCGTTCACTGTGATCAACCACAGATATAAAATGTTTCCCTCAGTTCACTGTGATCGACCGCAGATATTAAACGTTTCCCTCAGTTCACTGTGATCGACCGCGGATATAAACGTTTCCCTCCGTTCACTGTGATCGACCACAGATATATATAAGTTTCCCTCAGTTCACTGTGATCGACCGCAGATATATATAAGTTTCCCTCCGTTCACTGTGATCGACCACAGATATAAAATGTTTCCCTCAGTTCACTGTGATCGACCACAGATATAAAACGTTTCCCTCAGTTCACTGTGATCGACCGCAGATATAAAACGTTTCCCTCCGTTCACTGTGATCGACCGCAGATATAAAACGTTTCCCTCAGTTCACTGTGATCGACCGCAGATATAAAACGTTTCCCTCCGTTCACTGTGATCGACCACAGATATAAAACGTTTCCCTCGGTTCACTGTGATCGACCACAGATATAAAACGTTTCCCACAGTTCACTGTGATCGACCACAGATATAAAACGTTTCCCTCGGTTCACTGTGATCGACCACAGATATAAAACGTTTCACTCAGTTCACTGTGATCGACCGCAGATATATATAAGTTTCCCTCCGTTCACTGTGATCAACCACAGATATAAAATGTTTCCCTCAGTTCACTGTGATCGACCGCAGATATTAAACGTTTCCCTCAGTTCACTGTGATCGACCGCGGATATAAACGTTTCCCTCCGTTCACTGTGATCGACCACAGATATATATAAGTTTCCCTCAGTTCACTGTGATCGACCGCAGATATATATAAGTTTCCCTCCGTTCACTGTGATCGACCACAGATATAAAATGTTTCCCTCAGTTCACTGTGATCGACCACAGATATAAAACGTTTCCCTCAGTTCACTGTGATCGACCGCAGATATAAAACGTTTCCCTCCGTTCACTGTGATCGACCACAGATATAAAACGTTTCCCTCAGTTCACTGTGATCGACCGCAGATATAAAACGTTTCCCTCCGTTCACTGTGATCGACCACAGATATAAAACGTTTCCCTCGGTTCACTGTGATCGACCACAGATATAAAACGTTTCCCACAGTTCACTGTGATCGACCACAGATATAAAACGTTTCCCTCGGTTCACTGTGATCGACCACAGATATAAAACGTTTCACTCAGTTCACTGTGATCGACCGCAGATATATATAAGTTTCCCTCCGTTCACTGTGATCGACCGCAGATATAAAACGTTTCCCTCAGTTCACTGTGATCGACCGCAGATATAAAACGTTTCCCTCAGTTCACTGTGATCGACCGCAGATATAAAACGTTTCCCTCCGTTCACTGTGATCGACCGCAGATATAAAACGTTTCCCTCAGTTCACTGTGATCGACCGCAGATATATATAAGTTTCCCTCAGTTCACTGTGATCGACCGCGGATATAAACGTTTCCCTCAGTTCACTGTGATCGACCACAGATATAAAACGTTTCCCTCCGTTCACTGTGATCGACCACAGATATATATAAGTTTCCGACAGATCACTGTGAGCGACCGCAGACATATAACGTTTCCCTCAGTTCACTGTGATCGACCGCAGATATAAAACGTTTCCCTCAGTTCACTGTGATCGACCACAGATATAAAACGTTTCCCTCCGTTCACTGTGATCGACCACAGATATAAAACGTTTCCCTCAGTTCACTGTGATCGACCACAGATATAAAACGTTTCCCTCAGTTCACTGTGATCGACCGCAGATATAAAACGTTTCCCTCCGTTCACTGTGATCGACCGCAGATATAAAACGTTTTCCTCAGTTCACTGTGATCGACCGCAGATATAAAACGTTTCCCTCCGTTCACTGTGATCGACCACAGATATAAAACGTTTCCCTCAGTTCACTGTGATCGACCGCAGATATAAAACGTTTCCCTCCGTTCACTGTGATCGACCACAGATATAAAACGTTTCCCTCGGTTCACTGTGATCGACCACAGATATAAAACGTTTCCCACAGTTCACTGTGATCGACCACAGATATAAAACGTTTCCCTCGGTTCACTGTGATCGACCACAGATATAAAACGTTTCCCTCAGTTCACTGTGATCGACCGCAGATATATATAAGTTTCCCTCCGTTCACTGTGATCCACCACAGATAGAGTCATTACGTTTCTCCATTTAGACTAGGGGCTGGATTCAATCCGTATCGCAGAAGTATCACAGATGATCTGCGTTATAGCTAGATTTAAATTTAGAGGCAACGTTCCCTAGTTCGCGGAGACTGCGTTCAAGGTAAACACTGCATACGTCGGCACAGTCGGAAAATCACCTTTGCGTTATAATGTGGATCTTCCGTGATATGTGATTGAATCCAGCCTTAGACCTTGTTACGCGCCGTTCAGAAATGGCACACTAGTACTGATCATGTATGTATTTATATTGTACAATTAAGCAATAAGGCCCGAGGGGGTGTGGTATATGGCCAATATACCACAGCTAAGGGCTATTCTTATGAATGACACTAGTGCCTGGATACAGCCCTTAGCCGTGGTATATTGGCCATATACCACAAACCCCCGAGGTGCCTTATTGCTATTATAAACTGGTTACCAAAGTCATTAGAGCAGTAACAATACACGTTTTGTCATACCCATGGTATACAGTCTGATATACCACAGTTGTCAGCCAATCAGCATTCAGGGCTCGAACCACCCAGTTTATAATATTTATCTGGGTGTAACGATACTCTAAATCCTCCTCCTCCTCAGACGAGGAGAGGAGAGAGGGATCTGAAGACCAATGTGCAGCGAGGTATGATGACATGATTTATTTAAGACACGACAAAACAACAAACACGACGTAGACAGAAAACGAACTATACTTGAATAAACTACAAAACAAATAAACGATGAAAACAGACCTGGACACGAACTTACATATAACTTGAAGAACGCACGAACAGGTACACGACTACAAACAAACGCTACAGTCCCGTGTGGCACGAACATACATACAGACACAGGAGACAACCACCCACAAACAAACAGTGTGAAAACACCTACCTTAATATGGCTCTCAATCAGAGGAAATGAAAACCACCTGCCTCTAATTGAGAGCCATATCAGGTCACCCTTAAACCAACATAGAAACAGAAAACATAGACTGCCCACCCAAACTCACGTCCTGACCAGCTAACACATACACAAACTAACAGAAAACAGGTCAGGAACGTGACACTGGGTCAGATAAAGTTTGCTTGGCAAGTTTGTAGAGTTAATCTGAAACATTATGAAAACAACAGAAATAGTAAGTAAAATAGTGTATTAAACCACAAACAAGTTCAAGGTCACTTCTTCTAGCTGCCTCAGAAAGTTTTCATCACCCGGTGAATGTTTTTTTGTTGTTTTGTGATCACTCAGTACGAACGCTGTGTGCCTTTCCTCTCCCCCTGTAAATTGTATTTTGTTACATGGCCCATTGTCAATGGGAAATCAATGGGAGACTGCATCCCAAATGGCAACCCCATTCCTTTTATATAGTGCACTAGTTTTTTACCAGGGCACATAGGGTTCAGGTCAAAAGTAGTGGACTACATAGGGTCCAGTAAATAGGGTTCCATTTGGGAAGTATACATTGACAATATTGTCTGTTCCATTTCTGGAACTTAATTGTTGTGACCCAATACATTTGTTTGGGTGTGCAGCAAGCAGACTGATATTGAGATTTCAGATTTCAAGTACTCATGCTGAATGTTATAAACTAACAATATACTTTTTCTATGTTTGAAAAATTGCCTTCTGTGTTGCTCAAATACTCTCACAAAATTAGAAGGAAAAAAAAGTATGTTTTCTGCAACACATAATCAGGGTATGGAATGACGAGAGAGAGAGAGAGAGAGGGAGAGAGAGAGATAGAGAGAGATAGACAGAGCGAGAGACAGAGAGACAGAGAGAGAGAGAGAGAGACAGAGAGAGAGAGAGAGAGAGAGAGAGAGACAGAGAGACAGAGAGACAGAGAGACAGAGAGAGAGAGAGAGAGAGAGAGAGAGAGAGAGAGAGACAGAGAGACAGAGAGAGAGACAGAGAGACAGAGAGAGAGAGAGAGACAGAGAGAGAGACAGAGAGAGAGAGAGAGAGAGACAGAGAGACAGAGAGAGAGACCGAGAGACAGAAAGAGAGAGGGAGAGAGAGAGAGAGAGACAGAGAGAGAGAGAGAGAGAGAGAGAGAGAGAGAGAGAGAGAGAGAGAGAGAGAGACGAGAGAGAGAGAGAGAGAGAGAGAGAGAGAGAGAGAGAGAGAGAGAGACAGAGAGAGAGAGACAGAGAGACAGAGAGAGAGACAGAGAGACAGAGAGACAGAGAGAGAGAGAGAGACAGAGAGAGAGACAGAGAGAGAGAGAGAGAGAGAGAGAGACAGAGAGACAGAGAGAGAGACAGAGAGACAAAGAGAGAGACCGAGAGACAGAAAGAGAGAGGGAGAGAGAGAGAGAGAGAGAGAGAGAGAGAGAGAGAGAGAGAGAGAGAGAGAGAGAGAGAGAGAGAGAGAGAGAGAGAGAGAGATTAACAATGGGTAAAGAACAACTTGTTCATTCGTTGGTGATTGCCAGAACATTGCCCCGTGGAGACAGAGGGAAACAAATAACACATAAACAAGAAGAAATCCAAATTCAGCTCTTTATTCCCGCTATTCATCTCCCCCTTTCTCCCTCTCTCTTTCTCTCTTGCTCTCTGGCGTTCTCTTTCTGAAAAAAAAAACGCTACTTTTGTCTGTCATCTTGTTTTTGGGGCGTCGTCTGTAAGCCACAGATTTCCCCATTCCAATGTATTGCTGTTTGGAGTAAGGAGTGTCAGCGACAACAGACTAAACTTTCTTTCTTTCCTTCCTCGCCCCTCCTCCTTGTGACGATCAGTACATAGAAACACAAGGACAGACAGACAGAGAGAGAGAGAGAGAGCCAGAGAGAGAGATGGAGAGAAAGAGCGAGCGAGAGAGAGTGAGAGAGAGAGAGAGGGGGGGGGGGGGGGGGGCAATTGGTTGTTGGCCCTGTGGGAGGATTTGCCAATGAAAATATTTTGCAATCAGGAATGAATCGAACAGATAATAAATGTTTTGGAATCTGTGCACCCTATGGAGTATGTACGGAGGTTTATCTGATGCAACCATCGGGAGGGTAGTCTTTATCAGACAGCACCTTGGAGGATCACAGGGAAAACTGCTTGGCTGCAGTGCCCTCTTGTGGCTGACGCTATAACACTGTTGTCCTGATACTGACATCTGGCTCACAGTGGTGCTTTGAAAGACTTTATCAATTTCTCAGACCCTTGAACCATTTCAAAAAAACGACTAATTCAAGCAATCAAATACGATTTGAAAGAGTCTCTACTTTCCAAATGAGTTAATTAATAATAATGAGAGGATGGATGACAATAGTCATTACTAGACTGTTGACTGTGTTCTGTTCTTATGCGGATCCTCTATGTCCACTGACTTAGTATCCCCCCTAAAATAAGACCTGATAGACCGAAGGCCGTAGTGAGAATACCTTGTGATATCAGCCACAGATAGAATGGTGGAGAACATTGGTTTTCGATGAGAAAGAGTCATACGAGACACCTCACTCTCTGTTCTCTTTCTTAGATGGACCTGATTCTTCTACAAAACTATGAACTCACACCGTACAACCACACATCCTGTATCACAGCTCACCGTCTGTTGAGGGAGAATGGAGAAGGCTCTGCCCAGAACTGTGGAACGGTAGGTCACAGGGTTAAGTGGACTGAAAGAGAGAGAGAGAGCCTTCATTTGGCCTGAGATGGACTAGTGCGTCCCTCTGCCAACACGACGCAGTGGCATCAATTACCCAGCATGCTCTGGTGGTGGCACTGGTGGTGGAGTTAGTTTGTGGAGAGAGCCAGTGAGTTAGATCAAGTGGAAGCTATAGGGCCAGAGAGTCCCCGAGCCCCCAGAGCATCTTGTTGGTAGGCTTTAGCCTTTTGTCCGTGGTGTGCTCTGATGAGTCTCCTCTCCCTGCTAGGCCCTCTGCATGCATGGGGAGCAAGAAGACAGACAGATAGGATTATTTGATGCCTTTCTGTTCAGAGATGATGAACAAGGCCTCGTTAGCAGCCACTTTAATGTGAGGACAGATAGCGCACTCATTAGCGATAGTAATGACCACTTCACAGTGGGTCTGAGGCTCTAATGGCGTGTTTTGTTCTTTCTCCCAGCTGCATGCTGAAGTAGCCTTGGCAGCCGCTAGTGGGCGCTATGGGCTATGGGCTAGTGGGCGCTATCCACTATCGGCGGGGCATCGGTGTGTGTACAGCCGATAGTATACCCCCCCCACCCCCCTCCGGTTGACCGGTTCCTACTTAAAACATTCTCCATTTAATTTGCAAAGGCTTTGATTTCCTACTTAACTGGATTTAATAGTGAGAAGTCTGGGGGGGAAAAAGGGAAAATATGCGTACTTTCTCAATGAAAGACCACCATGCTAGTTGCTAATGCTAGTCCCGGATGTTGCGTGTCTGATAGTTTGACAATAGAAGTTGTTCTTACGGAACATATAGTTTTAAAGAATGTATTGGATTTGTTGCCATGGACTCATTTACAGAACACTATTAATAAGAAAGATTAAACATTTATGAAGTCATGAAGTTAAATTGAGACAGATGTCTTTTTCACCCCATATGCAATTATATATTTTTACCTTTATTTAACTAGGCAAGTCAGTTAAGAACAATTTCTTATTTTCAATGACGGCCTATAAACAGTGGGTTAACTGCCTTGTTCAGGGGCAGAACGACAGACTTTTACCTTTTGGTTACATGTTCAACGCGCTAACCACTAGGCTACCTGCCGCTCCTCTAACCACTAGGCTAACTGCCGCTCCTCTAACCACTAGGCTACCTGCCGCCCCTCTAACCACTAGGCTACCTGCCGCCCCTCTAACCACCAGGCTACCTGCCACCCCTCTAACCACTAGGCTACCTGCCGCTCCTCTAACCACTAGGCTACCTGCCGCTCCTCTAACCACTAGGCTACTTGCCGCTCCTCTAACCACTAGGCTACCTGCCGCCCCTCTAACCACCAGGCTACCTGCCGCCCCTCTAACCACCAGGCTACCTGCCGCCCCTCTAACCACTAGGCTACCTGCCGCTCCTCTAACCACTAGGCTACCTGCCGCTCCTCTAACTACTAGGCTACCTGCCGCCCCTCTAACCACCAGGCTACCTGCCGCCCCTCTAACCACCAGGCTACCTGCCGCCCCTCTAACCACTAGGCTACCTGCCGCCCCTCTAACCACTAGGCTACCTGCCGCTCCTCTAACCACTAGGCTACCTGCCGCCCCTCTAACCACTAGGCTACCTGCCGCTCCTCTAACCACTAGGCTACCTGCCGCTCCAAATTCATGTAATGATTGTTTTGTTTACATTTTTTATTTTTATTATATGGTCGTAAACTTGTGCAATCTAAAAAAGTGTAATTAATAGTTAATAAATAATGAAACAAATTGGATCTGAATGCTCCTACTAATCACCCTGTTTCTCTCTATGCCTGAGGACACACTGGCCTGATGATTCCTGGCTGTGCCTGTCCTAAATCCACCTCGTCATGCTGACTATCCCATGCGGCTGACTACCTGGCGTGCCCTAGACTGATCCCTGACTACCTGGCGTGTCACATGGTTAGCAGATGTTAATGCGAGTGTAGCGAAATGCTTGTGGGGGTGAAAGAAAATATGTACATGTAAGTATATGGATGAGCGATGGCCGAGCGGCATAGGCAAGGTGCAGTAGATGGTACAAAATACAATATATACATGTGATATGAGTAATGTAAGATATGTAATTATTAAAGTGGCATTATGTGCATTGTAAAAAGTGACTAGTGATCCATTTATTAACGTGGCCAGTGATTGGGTCTCAATGAGGCTGCTGCCTACATTGAGATCCAATCACTGGACACTTTAATAAATGGATCACTAGTCACTTTTTACAATGCACATAATGCCACTTTAATAATTACATATCTTACATTACTCATATCACATGTATATACTACATTTATACCATCTACCTCACCTTGCCTATGCCGCTCGGCCATCGCTCATCCATATACTTACATGTACTTATTCTGATTCTGATTCTGAAACGTGTGAATAAAGTTGATTCTGATTCTGATTCTGAAACGTGAATAAAGTTGATTCTGATTCTGATTCTGAAACGTGTGAATAAAGTTGATTCTGATACTGATGTTCAGTAAGCACAACTTTAACTTTGTAACTATCAGACCAGGGGTTCAGTTTCTTTAACGCCTGCTATGTTACGGGTGAAATAACCTATGTGGAGTCGCCAGAAAACGACTAAAACAGATGTCCCTGTATGTAACCTAATGAAACAGATGTCCCTGTATGTAGCCTAATGAAACAGATGTCCCTGTATGTAGCCTAATGAAACAGATGTCCCTGTATGTAGCCTAATGAAACAGATGTCCCTGTATGTAGCCTAATGAAACAGATGTCCCTGTATGTAGCCTAATGAAACAGATGTCCCTGTATGTAGCCTAATGAATCAGATGTCCCTGTAGTTGATGATGTAGCCTAATGAAACAGATGTCCCTGTAGTTGATGATGTAGCCTAATGAAACAGATGTCCCTGTAGTTGATGATGTAGCCTAATGAAACAGATGTCTCTGTAGTTGATGATGTAGCCTAATGAAACAGATGTCCCTGTAGTTGATGATGTAGCCTAATGAAACAGATGTCCCTGTATGTAACCTAATGAAACAGATGTCCCTGTAGTTGATGATGTAATCTAATGAAACAGATGTCCCTGTATGTAGCCTAATGAATCAGATGTCCCTGTAGTTGATGATGTAGCCCAATGAAACAGATGTCCCTGTATGTAGCCTAATGAAACAGATGTCCCTGTATGTAGCCTAATGAAACAGATGTCCCTGTAGTTGATGATGTAGCCTAATGAAACAGATGTCCCTGTAGTTGATGATGTAGCCCAATGAAACAGATGTCCCTGTATGTAGCCTAATGAAACAGATGTCCCTGTATGTAGCCTAATGAAACAGATGTCCCTGTAGTTGATGATGTAACCTAATGAAACAGATGTCCCTGTAGTTGATGATGTAGCCTAATGAAACAGATGTCCCTGTAGTTGATGATGTAGCCTAATGAAACAGATGTCCCTGTAGTTGATGATGTAGCCTAATGAAACAGATGTCCCTGTATGTAGCCTAATGAAACAGATGTCCCTGTAGTTGATGATGTAATCTAATGAAACAGATGTCCCTGTAGTTGATGATGTAGCCTAATGAAACAGATGTCCCTGTAGTTAATGATGTAGCCTAATGAAACAGATGTCCCTGTATGTAGCCTAATGAAACAGATGTCCCTGTATGTAACCTAATGAAACAGATGTCCCTGTAGTTGATGATGTAGCCTAATGAAACAGATGTCCCTGTATGTAGCCTAATGAAACAGATGTCCCTGTATGTAGCCTAATGAAACAGATGTCCCTGTAGTTGATGATGTATCCTAACGAATCAGATGTCCCTGTAGTCGTATCATCATCGGTTTCACTTGTAATTGTTGTGGTGCATAAAATGGATTAAACTTTAACTGTATTTATGTCTATAAGCAAGCAATAATGGGAACATATTGAAACTGAGAATACGTAAAAAGTAAAACCTTAAGATCAGAGATGCAGGATAATATCATGTAGGCAGGGTTGTTCCCAGCATCAAACGGCTTAGTCATATCTAATTTATTTTCTCAGAACATAAAGCACTCACTCCCTTTTCCCCCTCCCCCCATTTTATTCCTTCTGCTGTTGTCAATATGTTCTGTCGATGGCTATAGTATGCAGGAGTGTACTCTTATTTATTGTGATTTCTGGACAGGGTAAGAAGTGATATGGGAGCTCAGAGGATTCTGATGCCCTTCTAGTTTCCTTGATTTCCTTTACCAGTGGGGTGTTTCTGCCTAAATATTCTTTCATGTCCTCTCCGTCTCTGAAACGAAGTTGTTTATTCTTCCATGATGACTATCTCTAGCTCTGGAGAAAAAAAAATATTATTCTGAAAAGACTTCTGAAGCAAATCTGTGCAGGCCTGGTCCTTTTAGAATCCAAGGCTTGGGCAGAAGCCCACAATGGCTTAGACTGCATGGAGGAGGCAGTAAAAAACAAACACGAAAAAAAAAACTATCTTTCTCCTTTGCCAGTCATCTTTGTGATACTTGTGAACACACAGCTTTATGACAAGGAGCTGACTTAAATCAATTTAAAACAGCTTTTGAAATTCCTTTCGATATGCCATTGTGTTCATTTGAAAAAAGAATGAAAGGAAAATCTGAATTGTAGCATCTGTCATATTGCCCCCCCCCCCCCCCCCCCCTCCTCCCGTGTGGCTTTCGTCACACACAATGAGGTATTGATCGATTCAAGTCCATTTAGGGGTTGAAATAAATATAAAAACGTTATAATCTATCCGCCGTTAGAAAACAGAGAATGGTAGGGAGGAAGAATGTGAGGGCCTGCAGGCAAACAAACGCATTAAAGCCATTGAGAGAGGACAGACAGAGGCAGCCAAGCTATGTTAAGCCAGCAGGATGATTCATTTAAGCACATCTCTCGTCTCCGGTAAGCGCTAGCCTCATTGTGCCTCAGCCTGGTACACTGGAGCAAACAGTGGCAGCTTGGAGGGATGAGAAAGGAAGTGACTGTAGTGGTCAAGCATTGGAACAACAGACCAGAAAAAACGATCAAAGTTTGATGATGAAACAGCAGCCACTAAATCAGTTCATCTTGAGACAATATTGGAGGCACTGCCTGACTGGATGGCTTTTGGTGTTACGTCCCAAATGGCACCCTATTCCCTATGTAGTGCACTACTTTTTCAATGGACTATATGGAGAATAGGGTGTCATTTGGGACTCCATTTTTTTTGGTCTCTGAGAGGATCAAGTGCCACTGCCGGGAATCATGGGAAGCATGAAGCCACTACCCCATGAAAAAGGCTTTAGTGCTTCTTAGCCACACACTGTATCCCACAGCCCATCAGACCCTGTACTCAATGAAACCCTAACCCCTTCAACTGACATCTTAGTATGATCAACACATACTGGAACAAGAGAAGAATTGCACTAAAGAATGACTACCTTTTTTTCCCTCCGAAAGCCCAACCTGAAGAAAAAAAAAGGCCAGCCTACAAGCAAATCCTTTTAATCTACTACACTGTAGTGTGCAGTGTATTTAAGGGACTGACCATTGGATGGTACGGTAAAGCCTGAAGAAGACGAGAGCATTAATCATGTGTCACGAGGCTGTTGGCTCATTCTCTGATTTCCACAGACACTGTAACAGCTATAGGGGAGAGTGTAGAGAGCTGTAGGGGGGGGGGGGGTGAGTGGTGCTCACCCCCTGATCTTTACCCCTGTTAAAGCAGGAGGGAAAATGGAGTGAGCCAGGGGATTATGGAACTGGGTAATTGTGAAGAGGTGCTGGAGTCAGGATGCAACGTTCCTGTTGGATTAAGACAAGGAGACAGGCTAATCTGGGATTGGGAGGGACTGGAGGAGACACCAGGGTCGGAGTCGTTCTGGAGCCCTCAGGCTGGTCTGGAAGAGCTTAAGTGTGTGACAAAAAAAAATGGGTGCTGCTCAATGCTCATCCTTCTCTTCTAACAGCTGATTTTGTTACAGTAAAAAGACGCTCTTCACATCGTACCTACAGTGCATTTGGAAATTATTCAGACCCCTTGACCTTTTCCACATTTTGTTACATTACAGCCTTATTCTAAAATCAATTAAATTCATTTTTTCCCTCATCAATCTACACACAATACCCCATCATGACATCACAATACCCCATCATGACATCACAATACCCCATCATGACATCACAATACCCCATCATGACATCACAATACCCCATCATGACATCACAATACCCCATCATGACATCACAATACCCCATCATGACATCACAATACCCCATCATGTAAAGTGGAAACAGGTTTTCAGAAATGTTGCAAATGTTGGAAAAAAATTATAAACAGAAATACCTTATTTACAGTTGTTTACATACACCTTAGCCAAATACATTCCTGACATTTAATCCTATTAAAAATTCCATGTCTTAGGTCAGTTAGGATCACCACTTTATTTTAAAAATGTGAAATACCAGAATAATAGTAGAGAGAATGATTTAATTGAGCTTTTGTTTCTTTCATCACATTCCCAGTGGGTCAGAAGTTTACATACACTCAATTAGTATTTGGTAGCATTGTCTTTAAATTGTTTAACTTGGGTCAAACGTTTCGGGTAGCCTTCCACAAGCTTCCCACAATAAGTGAATTTTGGCCCATTCCTCGTGACAGAGCTGGTGTAACTGAGTCAGGTTTGTAGGCCTCCTTGCTCGCACACGCTTTTTCAGTTCTGCCCACAAATTTTCTATAGGATTGAGGTCAGGGATTTGTGATGGCCACTCCAATACCTTGACTTTGATGTCCTTAAGCCCTTTTGCCACAACTTTGGAAGTTTGCTTTTGGTCATTGTCCATTTGGAAGACCCATTTGCGACCAAGCTTTAACTTCCTGACTGATGTCTTGAGATGTTGCTTCAATATATCCACATAATTCTCCTACCTCATGATGCCATCTATTTTGTAAAGTGCACCAGTTCCTCCTGCAGCAAAGCACCCTTACAACATGATGCTGCCTCCCCCGTGCTTCACGGTTAGGATAGTGTTCTTCGGCTTGCAAGCCTCCCCCTTTTTCCTCCAAACATAACAATGGTCATTATGGTCAAACAGTTCTATTTTTGTTTCATCAGACCAGAGGACATTTCTCTTGATTTGCACTTTAAACACGAAAGTACGTTCATCTCTAGGAGACAGACCGCGTCTCCTTCCTGAGCGGTATGACGGCTGCGTGGTCCCATGGTGTTTATACTTGCGTACTATTGTTTGTACAGATGAACGTGGTACTTTCAGGCGTTTGGAAATTGCTCCCAAAGATGAAGCAGACTTGTGGAGGTCTACAATTATTTTTCTGAGGTCTTGGCTGATTTCTTTTGATTTTCCCATGATGTCAAGCGAAGAGGCACTGAGTTTGAAGGTAGACCTTGAAATACATCCACAGGTACACCTCCAATTGACTCAAATTATGTTAATTAGCCTATCAGAAGCTTCTAAAACCATGACATAATTTTCTTGAATTTTCCAAGCTGTTTATAGGCACAGTCAACTTAGTGTATGTAAACTTCTGACTTCAACTGTAAGTATTCAGACCCTTTGCTTTGAGACTCGAAATTGGGCTCAGGTGCATCCTGTTTCCATTAATCACCCTTGAAAAATCTTTGAAAAAATGTCTGCTCAAACGGTCAGAAACAGACTCCATGAGGGTGGTATGAGGGCCCGACGTCCACAGGTGGGGGTTGTGCTTACAGCCCAACACCGTGCAGGACATTTGGCATTTGCCAGAGAACACCAATATTGGCAAATTCGCCACTGGCGCCCTGTGCTCTTCACAGATGAAAGCAGGTTCACACTGAGCACATGAGCACATGTGACAGACGTGACAGAGTCTGGAGACGCCGTGGAGAACGTTCTGCTACCTGCAACATCCTCCAGCATGACCGGTTTGGAGGTGGGTCAGTCATGGTGTGGGGTGGCATTTCTTTGTGGGGCCGCACAGCCCTCCATGTGCTCGCCAGAGGTAGCCTGACTGCCATTAGGTACCGAGATGAGATCCTCAGAGCCCTTGTGAGACCATATGCTGACACATGCACATTTGTGGCCTGCTGGAGGTCATTTTGCAGGGCTCTGGCAGTGCTCCTCCTGCTCAAAGGCGGAGGTAGCGGTCCTGCTGCTGGGTTGTTGCCCTCCTACGGCCTCCTCCACGTCTCCTGATGTACTGGCCTGTCTCCTGGTAGCGCCTCCATGCTCTGGACACTACGCTGACAGACACAGCAAACCTTCTTGCCACAGCTCGCATTGATGTGCCATCCTGGATGAGCTGCACTACCTGAGCCACTTGTGTGGGTTGTAGACTCCGTCTCATGCTACCACTAGAGTGAGAGCACCGCCAGCATTCAAAAGTGACCAAAACATCAGCCAGGAAGCATAGGAACTAAGAAGTGGTCTGTGGTCACCACCTGCAGAATCACTCCTTTATTGGGGGTGTCTTGCTAATTGCCTATAATTTCCACCTTTTGTCTATTCCATTTGCACAACAGCATGTGAAATTTATTGTCAATCAGTGTTGCTTCCTAAGTGGACAGTTTGATTTCACAGAAGTGTGATTGACTTGGAGTTACATTGTGTTGTTTAAGTGTTCCCTTTATTTTTTTGAGCAGTGTATTTCTTAACTTTATTATTTTACCTTAGATTTGTGTGTATTGTTTTGAATTGTTAGATATTACTGCACTTTTGGAGCTAGGAACACAAGAATTTCGCTAAACCCGCATTAACATCTGCTAAATATGTGTATGTGACCAATACATTTTTATTTTACTTGATATCAGAGCAAAAACCAAGCCATGAGGTCAAAGGACTCTCTTAAATATTGGAAGACTCTTCCTAGACCTGGCCGCCTGGTCAAACTGAGCCATCGAGGGAGAAGGTCCTTGGTCAGGGAGTGACCAAGAACCCGGTGGTCACTCTGACAGAGTTCCAGAGTTCCTCTGTGGAGATGGGAGAACCTTCCAGAAGGACAACCATCTCTGCAGCACTCCACCTATAAGGCCTTTATGGTAGAGTGGCCAGATGTAAGCCACTCCTCAGTAAAACTCCTCAGTAAAAGCTACATGACAGTCCGCTCGGAGTTCACCAAAAAACACCTAAAGGACTCCTAGAACATGAGAAACAAGATTCTCTGGTCTGATGAAACCAAAATTGAACTCTATGGTCTGAATACCAAGCGTCACGTCTGGAAGAAACCTGGCACCATCCCTACGGTGAAGCATGGTGGTGGCATCATGCTGTAGGGATGTTTTTCAGCAGCAGGGACTGGGAGACTAGTCATTATCAAGGGGAAAATGAACGGAGAAAAATACAGAGTGATCCTTGAAGAAAACCTGCTCCAGAGCGCTCAGGACCTCAGACTGGGGCGAAGGTTCACCTTCCAACAGGACACCGACCCTAAGCACATAGCCAAGACAATGCAGGAGTGGCTTCAGGACAAGTCTCTGCATATCCTTAAGGACCCAGCCAGAGCCCGGACTTCAAACTCCCCAAATACAGATGTGCCAAGCTTGTAGCATCATACCCAAGAAGACTCAAGGCTGCAAATGGTGCCAAAATGTGATTCAACAAAGCACTGAGTAAAGGGTCTGAATACTTATGCAAATGTGATTTCTGGGGGGTGGGGGGTTCTTGCCATCTAGACTGATGTTTCCCTTTACCATAGTGCTCTGGCCAGCTAGACTGATGTTTCCCTTTACAATAGTGCTCTGGCCAGCTAGACTGATGTTTCCCTTTACAATAGTGCTCTGGCCATCTAGACTGATGTTTCCCTTTACCATAGTGCTCTGGCCAGCTAGACTGATGTTTCCCTTTACCATAGTGCTCTGGCCAGCTAGACTGATGTTTCCCTTTACAATAGTGCTCTGGCCATCTAGACTGATGTTTCCCTTTACCATAGTGCTCTGGCCAGCTAGACTGATGTTTCTTCCCTTTACCATAGTGCTCTGGCCAGCTAGACTGATGTTTCCCTTTACCATAGTGCTCTGGCCATCTAGACTGATGTTTCCCTTTACCATAGTGCTCTGGCCAGCTAGACTGATGTTTCCCTTTACCATAGTGCTCTGGCCATCTAGACTGATGTTTCCCTTTACCATAGTGCTCTGGCCAGCTAGACTGATGTTTCCCTTTACCATAGTGCTCTGGCCATCTAGACTGATGTTTCCCTTTACCATAATGCTCTGGCCAGCTAGACTGATGTTTCCCTTTACTATAGTGCTCTGGCCATCTAGACTGATGTTTCCCTTTACCACAGTGCTCTGGCCAGCTAGACTGATGTTTCCCATTACCATAGTGCTCTGGCCATCTAGACTGATGTTTCCCATTACCATAGTGCTCTGGCCATCTAGACTGATGTTTCCCTTTACCATAGTGCTCTGGCCAGCTAGACTGATGTTTCCCTTTACCATAGTGATCTGGCCATCTAGACTGATGTTTCCCTTTACCATAGTGCTCTGGCCAGCTAGACTGATGTTTCCCTTTACCATAGTGCTCTGGCCATCTAGACTGATGTTTCCCTTTACCATAGTGCTCTGGCCAGCTAGACTGATGTTTTCCTTTACCATAGTGCTCTGGCCAGCTAGACTGATGTTTCCCTTTACCATAGTGCTCTGGCCATCTAGACTGATGTTTCCCTTTACCATAGTGCTCTGGCCAGCTAGACTGATGTTTCCCTTTACCATAGTGCTCTGGCCAGCTAGACTGATGTTTCCCTTTACCATAGTGCTCTGGCCAGCTAGACTGATGTTTCCCTTTACCATAGTGCTCTGGCCATCTAGACTGATGTTTCCCTTTACAATAGTGCTCTGGCCAGCTAGACTGATGTTTCCCTTTACCATAGTGCTCTGGCCAGCTAGACTGATGTTTCCCTTTACAATAGTGCTCTGGCCAGCTAGACTGATGTTTCCCTTTACCATAGTGCTCTGGCCAGCTAGACTGATGTTTCCCTTTACCATAGTGCTCTGGCCAGCTAGACTGATGTTTCCCTTTACCATAGTGCTCTGGCCAGCTAGACTGATGTTTCCCTTTACCATAGTGCTCTGGCCAGCTAGACTGATGTTTCCCTTTACCATAGTGCTCTGGCCAGCTAGACTGATGTTTCCCTTTATTAATCCCCAAATCTAATTTCAGCTCACTTTCTGAATAGATGGAATTGACTCCAACCTTGATAAATCCAAAGAATTGTTGTAACAAAAATAGGAAAAGTCATGTCAGATAGATGTTTACTAGATATGTTTAAATGTTTTGTATTCGATTTTCATGTAGTTTTCTACACTACATGACCAAAAGAATGTGGACACCTGCTCGTCGAATATCTCATTCCAAAATCATGGGCATTAATATTGAGTTGGTCCCCCCCTTTGCTGCTACAACAGCCTCTACTCTTCAGGGAAGGCTTTCCACTAGATGTTGGAACATTGCTGTGGGGGACTTGCTTCCATTCAGCCACAAGCATTAGTGAGGTCGCTCACTGATGTTAGGCGATTAGGCCTGGCTCGCAGTCAGCTTTCCAATTCATCCCAAAGGTGTTCAATGGGGTTGAGGTCAGGGCTCAGTGCAGGCGAGTCAAGTTCTTCCACACCGGGCCTAGCCCGAATCATGAAAAACAGCTCCAGACCACTATTCCTCCTCCACCAAACTTTACAGTTGGCACAATGCATTGGGGCAGGTAGCGTTCTCCTGGCATCTGCCAGACCCAGTCTCGTCCGTCGGACTGCCTGATGGGAAAGCGTGATTCATCACTCCAGAGAACGTGTTTCCACTGTTTCAGACCCTTGGCATTGCGCATTGTGATGTTAGGCTTTGTGTGCGGCTGCTCGGCCGTGGAAACCCATTTCATGAAGCTCCCTGACTTATAGTTATTGTGCTGACTTTTCTTCCAGAGGCAGTCTGGAACTCGGTAGTGAGTGTTGTAACAGATGATTTGTTCAATGCGTTAGACGTGCTTCAGCACTCGGCGTTCCCTTTCTGTGAGCTTGTGTGGCCTACCACTTTACGGCTGAGCCGTTGTTGCTCCTAGACGTTTCCACTTCACAATAACTGCACTCACAGTTGGTTTTAGCAGGGCAGAAATCTGACGAACTAACTTGTTGGAAAGGTGGCATCCTATGATGGTGCCATGTTGAAAAGTCACTGAGCTCTTCAGTAAGGCCATTCTACTGCCAATGTTTGTCAATGGAGATTGCCTGGCTGTGTTCTCGATTTTATACACCTGTCAGCACAGGGTGTGGCTGAAATGGCCGAATCCACTCATTTGAAGGGGTGTCCACTTACTTTTATATATAGTGTATATTTCTCGGCCATGACAGAGATGTACTCTCCCTGTGCTGTAGCTATTTACTTCCTGTCTTCCTGCTCTGCTTTGCAGTTCAGTTTGTTGTTGTGTCTACTTCCTGTCTTCCTGCTCTGCAGTTCACTTTGTTGTTGTGTCTACTTCCTGTCTTCCTGCTCTGCAGTTCAGTTTGTTGTTGTGTCTACTTCCTGTCTTCCTGCTCTGCAGTTCAGTTTGTTGTTGTGTCTACTTCCTGTCTTCCTGCTCTGCAGTTCAGTTTGTTGTTGTGTCTACTTCCTGTCTTCCTGCTCTGCTTTGCAGTTCAGTTTGTTGTTGTCTCTACTTCCTGTCTTCCTGCTCTGCAGTTCAGTTTGTTGTTGTGTCTACTTCCTGTCTTCCTGCTCTGCAGTTCAGTTTGTTGTTGTCTCTACTTCCTGTCTTCCTGCTCTGCAGTTCAGTTTGTTGTTGTCTCTACTTCCTGTCTTCCTGCTCTGCAGTTCAGTTTGTTGTTGTGTCTCCATTGTCCCCTTGAGGGGAGGTGACCCCATGTCTGTCGCTTGTATCAGCAGCCCAGCATTGTGCTAAGGGGGGATTTAGCTTCCCAAAGCATCTCCCCGCCGCAGCTTTCCCCACCAAACACCAAAGTGCTATCTCCTCGCCTTTTCTCTCCCGCAGACATTAATCTCGCTTTCCCCTTCTACATCAAAAATGCTTGTATTGTCAGCGAGCGCTAATGTTTGCTTTCCTATTCACTATATATACACATATATGTATTTTTGTGTCTGAGGGAATCAGTGGAATGCATTGTTCCCAAATCATTGTAATATCTATTTAGAGTGGCAACAGCACTGGCAGGGGATGCTGGGTATTCACGGAGCATAAACCAGCCTTAAGACTTAGAAAAGCTGAAAAGGTTTATCCCTATATTCTTAAACTCCCTTCTTTTATGTTGGTCTTAGGCATTAAGGATAGGATTGTGAATAGCAATTGTTCAACGGGTGCAGTGAGTGAGTGTGTGTGTACGTGGGTGGGTTTTTTTTTTTTTTATTCCCCGGCATAAAATCCTTTCCTTCTTTTCTCCTATTTTCCCCTTCACAAACTGTAAATATGAACTGTGTTCTTTAACTCTTAGCGGGTGTATGGGACAGAGTAATGTGCTTTTAAGGATACATTATGTGAAAGATTTTCCACTGCACACTCTGCTGCTTGAAATAAGAAAAGGCTATTTTATGGAGCCTGAAAATAAATTTGTCACGGCAGAAGAAGAAAAAGTGATTTGGAAAAAACTGATAGAGCTTTGCTGCATCAAGTCGTCAGCAAACAATAAAGGAAAAGATCTCAAGGGGGTTGGGAGAATCTTTTAAAATTGCTAGTTTCCCATTTCAAAAAAAAAATATGTTCTATTGCCAATGTCTCAATACCATGCTTGGTCTTTCTACAGAAATTGTGTAGCGACTAATGCATTTCAAAGCTCTTTTTTTTCAAAGCACAATAGAATACCACCGTAGGCTCCGCTAAAGAAAGTGTCCCAGTCATTGAGATCGCTAACCCTTTGTGCTATAGCCTAAGACATTCTCCGCTGAAAAGTCACCATCCGTTTTTGTTTGTTTGTTGTTGTTATAGTTTTCACAGCACCACAGAAGCTGCAGTTTAAATGCTATAGCAGAAATAAGGTTTGATAATGCTCCTTACGGTAGATGTTGCTGTGTGGTATTCTGTGGAAGGGGAAAACATGTCCCTTCTGAATATGCATTGAACATGGTTCTTAATTACACATAATTATTAACCCATTACAGTCTAAGCCCTGTCCAAGCCGAGGGAGGAGGAGGGGGGTCTAATAAGCTATATGGCATTTTTTAAGAAGGTCATACCAAGGATAATTCTGCTATTTAAGTTTGAATTTTAAGACCCCTTGAAGTATCCCAAGAATATATACAATATATATTTGATGAAAAATTGTATTTGGTCTTATTGCTATTAGCCTATACTAACACATTGAATAACAGATTAATTACATGGAACAACAGATAGTCCCCCTAAAAAAATCTGACAGATATAAGAAAGATCAGATCATTTTTTTTTTTACATATATTTAACAATGCATGATTATTAAGTATACAATTACATGAACTCTTATTGACATAGAACATCAGACAGTATCAGTCATTCAGACGGTCTTGGTAAGAGGTAAGAGGAGTGGCATTAGTCGTTTCACAAATAACTTACATCCTGAGTAATCCAGACTGAACATGACTTCTACGTGTTTACACAGGCAGACCAATTCTGATATTTTTTCCACTTCCCCCCCCCCCCCCCATCAGATCTCTTCACATCAGTTGATCTGATTTGTCAAAATATAAAATGAGTGAAAAAAAGTTCAGAATTGGGCTGATTGTCTAAATGCAACCATATTGACATACACACAGGATACTATACCAACCGTATTGACATACACACAGGATACTATACCAACCGTATTGACATACATACAGGATACTATACCAACCATATTGATATACATACAGGATACTATACCAACCGTATTGACATACATACAGGATACTATACCAACCATATTGACATACATACAGGATACTATACCAACCGTATTGACATACATACAGGATACTATACCAACCGTATTGACATACATACAGGATACTGTACCAACCATATTGACATACATACAGGATACTATACCAACCGTATTGACATACATACAGGATACTATACCAACCGTATTGACATACATACAGGATACTATACCAACCGTATTGACATACATACAGGATACTGTACAAAATGGGCATCCAAAATGGGCATCCTATTCTCTTTATAATGCACTAGTTGTAACTAGGACACTATATAGGGCAGGGTTACCCAACTGGGTGATTTTATTCGGCTCCCCAAGTTTTCTGAGCCAAAGAAATTGAAGTTCTTGGGCATAAAAGACTATAAAAACACCAGCCATTCATCTCCAAGTGATTTTACTCAAATAAATCAAATCAAATGTTATTTGTCACATGCGCCGAATACAACAGGTGTAGAGAGCTTACAGTGAAAGGCTTGTAAGTAAGCATTTCACTGTAAAGTCTACACCTGTTGTATTTGGCTCATGTGACAAATAGATTCACATTTGTCTCCATTCACTCACTTAAATTGAGAGGAGAGAGGGAGAGGGTCTGGGAGAGGGCTTGGGAGAGGGTCTGGGAGAGGGTCTGGGACAGGGCTTGGGAGAGGGTCTGGGAGAGGGCCTGGGAGAGGGTCTGGGAGAGGGTCTGGGAGAGGGTCTGGGAGAGGGTTTGGGAGAGGGTCTGGGAGAGGGTCTGGGAAAGGGTCTGGGATAGGGTCTGGGAGAGGGTCTGGGAGAGGGTCTGGGAGAGGGTTTGGGAAAGGGTCTGGGAGAGGGTTTGGGAGAGGGTCTGGGAGAGGGCATGGGAGAGGGTCTGGGAGAGGGTCTGGGAGAGGGTCTGGGAGAGGATCTGGGAGAGGGTCTGGGAAAGGGTCTGGGAAAGGGTCTGGGAGAGGGTCTGGGAGAGGGTCTGGGAGAGGGCCTGGGAGAGGGCCTGGGAGAGGGTCTGGGAGAGGGTCTGGGAGAGGGTCTGGGAGAGGGTTTGGGAGAGGGTCTGGGAGAGGGTTTGGGAGAGGGCTTGGGAGAGGGTCTGGGAGAGGGTCTGGGAGAGGGCCTGGGAGAGGGGCTGGGAGAGGGTCTGGGAAAGGGTCTGGGAGAGGGCTTGGGAAAGGGTCTGGGAGAGGGTCTGGGAGAGGGCTTGGGAGAGGGCTTGGGAGAGGGTCTGGGAGAGGGTCTGGGAGAGGGTCTGGGAGAGGGCCTGGGAGAGGGCTTGGGAGAGGGTCTGGGAGAGGGTCTGGGAGAGGGTCTGGGAGAGGGTCTGGGAGAGGGTCTGGGAGAGGGTCTGGGAGAGGGCCTGGGAGAGGGTCTGGGAGAGGGTCTGGGAAAGGGTCTGGGAGAGGGTCTGGGAAAGGGCCTGGGAGAGGGTCTGGGAGAGGGTCTGGGAAAGGGTCTGGGAGAGGGTCTGGGAGAGGGTCTGGGAGAGTGCCTGGGAGAGGGTCTGGGAGAGGGTCTGGGAGAGGGTCTGGGAGAGCGCCTGGGAGAGGGTCTGGGAGAGGGTCTGGGAGAGGGTCTGGGAGAGGGTCTGGGAGAGGGTTTGTGAGAGGGTCTGGGAGAGGGTCTGGGAGAGGGTCTGGGAGAGGGTCTGGGAGAGGGCCTGGGAGAGGGACTGGGAGAGGGGCTGGGAGAGGGGCTGGGAGAGGGGCTGGGAGAGGGTCTGGGAGAGGGTTTGGGAAAGGGTCTGGGAGAGGGTCTGGGAGAGCGCCTGGGAGAGGGGCTGGGAGAGGGTCTGGGAGAGGGCCTGGGAGAGGGTCTGGGAGAGGGTCTGGGAGAGGGTCTGGGAGAGGGTCTGGGAGAGGGTCTGGGAGAGGGTCTGGGAAAGGGTCTGGGAGATCGTCTGGGAGAGGGTCTGGGAGAGGGTCTGGGAGAGGGTCTGGGAGAGGGTTTGGGAGAGGGTCTGGGAGAGGGTCTGGGAGAGGGCCTGGGAAAGGGTCTGGGAGAGGGCTTGGGAGAGGGTCTGGGAGAGGGTCTTGGAGAGGGTCTGGGAGAGGGCTTGGGAGAGGGTTTGGGAGAGGGTCTGGGAGAGGGTTTGGGAGAGGGCCTGGGAGAGGGTCTGGGAGAGGGTCTGGGAGAGGGTCTGGGAGAGGGCTTGGGAGAGGTTTTGGGAGAGGGTCTGGGAGAGGGTCTGGGAGAGGGTCTGGGAGAGGGCCTGGGAGAGGGTCTGGGAGAGGGTCTGGGAGAGGGTTTGTGAGAGGGTCTGGGAGAGGGTTTGGGAGAGGGCCTGGGAGAGGGTCTGGGAAAGGGTCTGGGAGAGGGTCTGGGAGAGGGTCTGGGAGAGGGCCTGGGAGAGGGTCTGGGAGAGGGTCTGGGAGAGGGTTTGTGAGAGGGTCTGGGAGAGGGTCTGGGAGAGGGCCTGGGAGAGGGTCTGGGAGAGGGTCTGGGAGAGGGTTTGTGAGAGGGTCTGGGAGAGGGTTTGTGAGAGGGTTTGTGAGAGGGTCTGGGAGAGGGTCTGGGAGAGGGCTTGGGAGAGGGTCTGGGCGAGGGTCTGGGAGAGGGTCTGGGAGAGGGTCTGGGAGAGGGTCTGGGAGAGGGTCTGGGAGAGGGTTTGTGAGAGGGTCTGGGAGAGGGTCTGGGATAGGGTCTGGGATAGGGTCTGGGAGAGGGTCTGGGAGAGGGTCTGGGAGAGGGTCTGGGAGAGGGCCTGGGAGAGGGTCTGGGAGAGGGTCTGGGAGAGGGTTTGTGAGAGGGTCTGGGAGAGGGTCTGGGAGAGGGTCTGGGAGAGGGTCTGGGAGAGGGTCTGGGAGAGGGTCTGGGAGAGGGTTTGTGAGAGGGTCTGGGAGAGGGTCTGGGAGAGGGTTTGTGAGAGGGTCTGGGCTCAGTGAATTGGTAATAGGAAGTAATAGGAAGAGGAGTGGAGTGGAGTGCTGTGATAGTTTATTCAGCACTGACTCCTAAACACACATAACAGTGGCGTCACCTGGTTCCTCATTTCTGTCACTGTTATGTGTGTTTAGGAGTCAGTGCTGAATAAACTATCACAGCACTCCACTCCACTCCTCCCATTGCCTTTCAGGAGCCCCTGGGGGATACTCTCTTTGTTTGTTCCCATAAGGAGAACCCTTTTTGGTTTTCAGGTAGAACCCTTTGGTGGTGAAAAGGTTCTGCATAAAACATTTTAGTGGTGAAAGGGTTCCACATAGAACATTGTATTAGTGAAAGTGTTCCACGTAGAACCTTGTATTAGTGAAAGTGTTCCACATAGAACCTTGTATTAGTGAAAGGGTTCCACCTAGAACATTGCAATAGTGAAAGTGTTCCACGTGGAACTTTGTATTAGAGAAAGGGTTCCACTTAGAACCTTGTATTAGAGAAAGGGTTCCACATAGAACCTTGTATTAGTGAAATGGTTCCTCTTGGAACCAAAAGTAGTTCTATTCCGAGGCTTCTGTGGGTAGCACCGTCAGTAGGTAGGAGTGGGTTCCTCCTCATAGGATGTCACAGTCACTCAGAGGGGCCCATAGAAATAGCATATCTAGAAGCAAATTCTCATTCAGGTCAGTCAACGTTCTGTGATGGGTGGACCGGTGGCCAAATTGTGTGTAACCGCGCTAGTGATTCTACGTCTATGGGATCGATACAGATACAAAGCATTGGTGCCTGTGTCTGACATTCCAAATGGGTAACAACTATATAAACCAAAACAAAACAACTAACACTGGTAGTATGACAATGTCCTTCTATATCAGAGGGCCAATAGAGATGTCTGTATGCAAAGAGGGTCATCACCAGAGAGTAGATCTGAATGCATGGTGCCTATATGTTTTAAGCTGCGGTATATTTAAGTAGATGCCAACATACTTTACTTGCTGCCTGATGTCTCCGCCCGTCAGTGTGTGCAAACACTCTAATTTGTCCTTGCCATGTTTCGTCATTAATCTTTGGCCCTGGTTGGTGTGAGACGTGGTGATTTGTTGAGAGCTCTCTTGGGGGAAGACAATCTGAAGACATTCTCCATTATTATAATGGCATTATGATGCCTCAGTGAAATTGTGTCATATAAATTATACATTATGACTGAGTACAAGCGCGGTGGATTGATATGACAACCAGCCTTCAGTCTACAGCCTAATGCATACGGGGCTGCATTATAAAAGCCCTTCCTCCTCGACACCTCGGGCTGTTTCATTTAATAAGGACCTTTTTAAAAGACCTTTTGATCAATGCTTTAAGTGGGATCTTTGATTAGTGTTTATGGACATCGACAATGACATAATACACACACAGAAGACTAATGCCTTCCTACAGTGTCAATATAAAAAAAAAAAGGAATTAACAGTAGATTATCAAATCAAATTTAATTTAATTTGTCACGTACACGTGTTTTGCAGATGTTGTTGCAAGTGTGGCGAAATGCTTGTGTTTCTAGCTCCAACAGTGCAGTAATATCTAACAAGTAATATCTAACAATTTCACAACAAAACACACAATACACACAAATCTAAAGTAAAGGAATGGAATTAAGTATATATATATTTGGACGAGCAATGTCAGAGCGGCATAGACTAAGATACGGTAGAATAGGATAGAATAAGGTATATGAGATGAGTAATGCAAAATATGTAAACATGATTAATTAAAGTGACTAGTGTTCCATTTATTAAAGTGGCCAGTGATTTCAAGTCTGTACATAGACTTGAAATCATGATTCATTATGATTCATTATGATACACTATGCGTCATTATGATTCATTATGATTCATTATGTGCCATTATGATTCATTATGCACCATTATGATTCACTATGCGCCATTATGATTCATTAGGATTCATTATGCGTCATTGTGATTCATTAGGATTCATTATGCACCATTCTGATTCATTATGCACCATTATGATTCATTTTGCGTCATTGTGATTCATTATGATACACTATGCGCCATTATGATTCATTATGTGCCACTATGATTCATTATGCGCCATTATGATTCATTATGCACCATTATGATTCATTTTGCGTCATTGTGATTCATTATGCGCCATTATGATTCATTATGCATCATTATGATTCATTATGAATCACTATGCATCATTATGTTGGGTTTTTATTTTGTCTCTCATGTATTTTTGCCAAACTGAGTTGGACCTCCTCTGATGAGGATGTGAAATGATGATGAAAATGTGGCATGATGATGAGGACCTGGGCATGAAGATGGAGATGTGACATGATGATGAAGATGTGACATGCTGATGGAGATGTGACATGACGATGAAGGTGTGGCATGATGATGGAGTTTTGACATGATGATGGAGATGTGACATGATGATGAAGATGTGACATGATGATGGAGATGTGGCATGATGATGAAGATGTGACATGATGATGAAGATGTGGCATGCTGATGGAGATGTGACATGATGATGAAGATGTGACATGATGATGAAGATGTGGCATGAAGATGAAGATGTGGCATGATGATGAAGATGTGGCATGATGATGGAGATGTGACATGATGATGAAGATGTGGCATGATGATGAAGATGTGGCATGATGATGAAGATGTGGCATGATGATGAAGATGTGTTATGATGATGAAGACCCGTGTTGTTCCTATGCATCTATACACGTGTGGACCCGTGTTGTTCCTATGTATATATACACGTGTGGACCCGTGTTGTTCCTATGTATGTATACACGTGTGGACCCGTGTTGTTCCTATGCATCTATACACGTGTGGACCCGTGTTGTTCCTATGTATATCAAACCACACTGCCTCAGCTGATGAAGGTAATTCTGTGGCTGCTCCTATTCATCTGTCATTCTGCTGAAGGATGCATGAATCATGTGTATCTATAGCAATGATATACACAGCAATCAGAAGGTACATTAGACTTTATATGACATTATCTTGTATTGGGTAATACTCCTCAACGACTACATCTCTTTAATGCCCTAGAGTTGATGGCAACATACTAGTCATATTTATCATGGAAAATAGATTGATTGAACTCTGAAACGTTTTTGTACCGCTGTCAAGAAACTTGACCTCCCAGCCTGCCTTGCACACAACACCTCCATTTTGAGGCCAATATGCCTGCAACACACATGTTAACTACATACCTCGTCTGTGAACTGTCTAAGGCCTTATTGGATCATTTTGACTACATACCTCTTCTGTGAACTGTCTAAGGTCTTATTGGATCATTTTGACTACATACCTCTTCTGTGAACTGTCTAAGGTCTTACTGGATCACATGTTAACTACATACCTCTTCTGTGAACTGTCTAAGGTCTTATTGGATCACATGTTAACTACATACATCTTCTGTGAACTGTCTAATGTCTTATTGGATCACAGTTGTATTGGGTGTTGCGGTGTTTAGATACTGGTAATCCTTGTGACAGATTTAGGCTATGTTTCTCCTCAGTATTAATGGTTTGGTTCTTTGCATTTTTTTTTTTTTTTGGTTGCTAACTCTAAAAGTGTTGCCATGAGCAACAAGAGTAGAAAAACTAACCCAGTACCCCTGGGTGTCAAATCAAGGTGAAAGGAGCACAACAAGCACTAAGCCACATTTTAGAGAGGTGGAGAGGTAGAAAAAAACAACATTAAAGCCTCGAGACTCTGGCAGAGATGAATTAGAGGTCTGGAATAGCCCTTCCTCAGATATAACCAGTTCTCTCTCTCTCTCTCTCTCTCTCTGTCGTCCTCTTTCTCTCTCTCTCGTCCTCTCTCTCTCTCTCTCTCGTCCTCTCTCTCTCTCTCTCTCTCTCTCTCTCTCTCTCTCTCTCTCTCTCTCTCTCTCTCTGTCTCTCTGTCTCTCTCTCTGTCTCTCTCTCTCTGTCTCTCTCTCTCACTCACTCTCTCTCTCTCTCTCTCGTCCTCTTTCTCTCTCTCTCGTCCTCTCTCTCTCTCTCTCGCCCTCTCTCTCTCTCGCTCGTCCTCTCTCTCTAGTCCTCTCTCTCTCTCTCTCGCTCGTCCTCTCTCTTTCTTTCTTTCTCTCTTTCTCTCATCCTCTCACAGTCTTAATCCCTTTCTTTTTCACTCTTCTCTCTCTATCTCTCTTCTCTGTCTCTCCCCTTCTCTTGCTCTCCCTTTTCTATCCACAGAGAAGAGAAATATAGGGTAGAGAAATAACTGAATAGTGTAAATGGGCTGAAGTATAAAAGATGTTCAAAGAGAGATTCCTAACTCCAGCGAGAGCCACTTAGATTATCCATCTGAGGGACGGAAGCCAAAATAATATACTTGACCCCTTTTGTCTGTGCACTTTGAGAAGTTTGTTATAATGGCAAGTCCTATAATAATTCACTGTACCTCATGTATATTAAATAGAAATTCACTGGCTTTTATGATAAATTGCTTGGGTAACGCCAGGACACCTCTTTTGCATTTCAATGGGAGTGAGTGTCAAGATTCTTATTTCATTACCAGCCGACACATTAGCTGATGGATTTTAATTTTCTTTTTTTCCCCCCCCACAGCACCTCCGAGACTGGGGTCCGAACTGAAAAGGTCTGCAAAAGAAAACGTAGAGAATTAAATAAATAAATACATGCAAATCAGTGTCAAGCACTTTTATTCGAAAAACAGATCTACGCTCTACATTTACATACCCAGAGAGTGCAGAATGTGAAATGATGTAATATCAATCGCGGAGAACTCTCTTCTCGCTGAGTCGACTGAAAGTCAAGGTTTAATTCATCTTTCGATAAAAATCAGGATGTCTCTGAAACGAAGACTTGCTGAGCAGAGCTGCTGTGGCAATGTGTCCCAAATTACATCCTAGTCCCTATGTAGTGCACTACTTTTGATTGGGACCCATAAGGGACAGTGTAGACAGAGTAGAGACACTGAGCTCCTCTCTTTTGTTTTCTCCGTGTAATAATGCCAGGCACTAATCTACAAACTCGGCAAGAGGAATTCACTAACTTTGAGAGGGGTTGAGGGAACAAAATAAAGGTGCCCAAAGCAATTAACAAATTACTTTAGCCCTTTATGACTCCCATTTAATCTGTTTGTAGTAAATCCAACTAATAATACATGAATGAGAAAAAGATTATAGAGGATGAAATGAAATACTCCACGGAGGTAATAATTCTATTCTTTGTAGTTCTCAGTAGGAACTCACTGAATGCAGAAATGAGGTCAACATGACACCTGTGCTAGAGAAAGACTGAAATGTTATGTTTCAAAGGGAGGACGTAAAATGTGTGATGTTCTGATAGGATACTCAAATAATTGTATCTTAAGACAGATGAGTCTTCAGTGAACAATATATCTCTTGAGAATTAAACTAAGACACACATGAAAGAACGACCAGTACCACGTTCAGGTACCTAACGTAGCAGATAGGAAATTCCCATGACTAGAGCCAACACGATTCCTTGTTCTACATGTTGGAAAGGCATGTTTGTTCTACGTAACATATTTCTATCCAAACGTTCCAAAACGTTGTGTGTCGCTGAACGTTCCACCAAGAGTTTTCCCTGCACATGTGACGTAATCAGGAAAAACTCCAAGCCCCTATATTTCCTGTGGTGAGATTCCCCCTAAAAACAAAAAAGCGCATCTTCAGTATTAACATCAATGTTCATTCATTGCCTACCCATGGATTTACAATGATCTTATTGCTAACATTTATCATTACGTTTTTTTTGGGAAACTTACCCCCCCCCCCCAGATCATGTCACATGATCAAGGAAAACTCTGGGTTCTAAACATACATACTGTATATATACTGTACACCAATCAAATATTATGTGTTAGTCTTTTGGAGACATGGCTAATTATCATTATCTTACACAAACACACTCACACTCCGGACGGACGGCTTTGCCACCCTGCTATTTGTCTTCCTGGTATAATGCTCTAATTTATAGCTAGCAGATGAATTGCTGAGATTGTACCCATATTCTTGAGTGCATCAGCAAAGCTCTTAATTCAGCATTAATGGATGCTGAAAGCTCCAGTCATGGATCCTTATTATAAAGTCCACAGCCATGGCTCCTTATTATAAAGTCCACAGCCATGGCTCCTTATTATAAAGTCCACAGTCATGGCTCCTTATTATAAAGTCCACAGCCATGGCTCCTTATTATTAAGTCCACAGGCATGGATCCTTATTGTAAAGTCCACAGTCATGGCTCCTTATTATAAAGTCCACAGTCATGGCTCCTTATTGTAAAGTCCACAGCCATGGCTCCTTATTGTAAAGTCCACAGTCATGGCTCCTTATTATAAAGTCCACAGTCATGGCTCCTTATTGTAAAGTCCACAGCCATGGCTCCTTATTATAAAGTCCACAGTCATGGATCCTTATTACAAAGTCCACAGCCATGGCTCCTTATTATAAAGTCCACAGCCATGGCTCCTTATTATAAAGTCCACAGCCATGGCTCCTTATTATAAATGATTGCCTCGCCTGGTTCACCAACTACTTCTCTGATCGAGTTCAGTGTGTCAAATCGGAGGGTCTGTTGTCCGGACCTCTGGCAGTCTCTATGGGGGTGCCACAGGGTTCAATTCTTGGACCGACTCTCTTCTCTGTATACATCAATGATGTCGCTCTTGCTGCTGGTGAGTCTCTGATCCACCTCTACGCAGACGACACTATTCTGTATACTTCTGGCCCTTCTTTTGACACTGTGTTAACAACCCTCCAGGCGAGCTTCAATGCCATACAACTCTCCTTCCGTGGCCTCCAATTGCTCTTAAATACAAGTAAAACTAAATGCATGCTCTTCAACCGATCGCTGCCTGCACCTGCCCGCCTGTCCAACATCACTACTTTGGACGGCTCTGACTTAGAATATGTGGACAACTACAAATACCTAGGTGTCTGGTTAGACTGTAAACTCTCCTTCCAGACTCACATCAAGCATCTCCAATCCAAAGTTAAATCTAGAATCGGCTTCCTATTCCGCAACAAAGCATCCTTCACTCATGCTGCCAAACATACCCTTGTAAAACTGACCATTCTACCAATCCTCGACTTCGGTGATGTCATTTACAAAATAGCCTCCAAAACCCTACTCAATAAATTGGATGCAGTCTATCACAGGTGCCATCCGTTTTGTCACCAAAGCCCCATATACTACCCACCACTGCGACCTGTACGCTCTCGTTGGCTGCCCTCGCTTCACACTCGTCGCCAAACCCACTGGCTCCAGGTCATCTACAAGACCCTGCTAGGTAAAGTCCCCCCTTATCTCAGCTCGCTGGTCACCATAGCAACGCCCACCCGTAGCACGCGCTCCAGCAGGTATATCTCTCTGGTCACCCCCCAAAACCAATTCTTCCTTTGGCCGCCTCTCCTTCCAGTTCTCTGCTGCCAATGACTGGAACGAACTACAAAAATCTCTGAAACTGGAAACACTTATCTCCCTCACTAGCTTTAAGCACCAGCTGTCAGAGCAGCTCATAGATTACTGCACCTGTACATAGCCCATCTATAATTTAGCCCAAACAACTACCTCTTTACCTACTGTATTTATTTATTTTGCTCCTTTGCACCCCATTATTTCTATCTCTACTTTGCACCTTCTTCCACTGCAAACCAACCATTCCAGTGTTTTTTTACTTGCTATATTGTATTTACTTCACCACCATGGCCTTTTTATATTTTTATTTATATATATATTTTGTTTGCCTTCACCTCCCTTATCTCACCTCACTTGCTCATATTGTATATAGACTTATTTTTCACTGTATTATTGACTGTATGTTTGTTTTACTCCATGTGTAACTATGTGTTGTTGTATGTGCCGAACTGCTTTGCTTTATCTTGGCCAGGTCGCAATTGTAAATGAGAACGTGTTCTCAATTTGCCTACCTGGTTAAATAAAGGTGAAAAAAAAAATAATAATAAAGTCCACAGCCATGGATCCTTATTATAAAGTCCACAGTCACGGCTCCTTATTATAAAGTCCACAGCCATGGCTCCTTATTGTAAAGTCCACAGTCATGGCTCCTTATTATAAAGTCCACAGCCATGGCTCCTTATTATAACATCCACAGTCATGGATCCTTATTGTAAAGTCCACAGCCATGGGTCCTTATTATAAAGTCCACAGCCATGGCTCCTTATTATAAAGTCCACAGCCATGGCTCCTTATTACAAAGGTTGGCTATTGGAGAGAGACTACATTCATTAAGCCTTCAGCCCCAGGGCCCTGATTCCTAAAACATCTCAGAGTAGGACTGCCGATCTAGGATCAGACCCCCCCCCCCCCCCCCCCTTTTGTCTTTATTATGACCTAAAAGGCAGAACTAATCCTAGTTGAGCACTCCAACTCTGAGAGGCTTTATGAATACAGGCCCAAGCTTTTGGGTCCACTCCCCCGCTCTCCCTTGGTCTCCCCCACTCTCACTCTAATTACTGTAGTAGTAATTGGACATGGTAAACCACTCCACCGTGTTGATGAGAGATGAGAGATGGAGAAACAATCCACAAGTGGAAGATAAAGGAAGCTGATGATGACTGTGCCAAGCTATGGGCCCTTTGACTGGCATTATTATCTCAACTAGAGTTATACTGTATATAGCCTAGCGGTGCCTCCAGTTTTGGTATCCACTCTATGAACTTGGTAAACTCAAAGACAAAAGGTAAGCAAGAGAGGTAACATATCAGCCATTTTGATAGATGACCAGTAGATGAGGAGGCCCAGAAATGGATACTTCTTGAATAAATATGAATAAATAAGGGGGTAGTAATTTTTATTTTCAAGAGACAAATGATTAGAACAATGGTTAGGAACAATTTCCACCACCACAGACAACGTTCGACAGAATTTCGGTAGTTTGGAACCATAGAACTAAGTCTGAGCCTTCCTTCCTTACTTAGTCTACATCTGCTCTCCATCCACCATTTTTCATCCGTGACAATAAGCACCTCCCTCATCTCGTTTTCATTCAGTACACCATCTCTGTGAACGTCTCTCCCTGCCTGCTGCCCATTGTGACAGTGTTAATCGTAGGCTAGCACAAACACCACCTTCTCCCTTCTTTTTCTTCCTTCTTCCCTTGTCAGGTGGCAGGTAGCCTAGAGGTCAGAGCAGGTAGCCTAGAGGTCAGAGCAGGTAGCCTAGAGGTCAGAGCAGGTAGCCTAGAGGTCAGAGCAGGTAGCCTAGAGGTTAGAGCAGTAGCCTAGAGGTTAGAGCAGGTAGCCTAGAGGTCAGAGCAGGTAGCCTAGAGATTCGAGCAGGTAGCCTAGAGGTCAGAGCAGGTAGCCTAGAGGTCAGAGCAGGTAGCCTAGAGGTCAGAGCAGATAGCCTAGAGGTTAGAGCAGGTAGCCTAGAGGTCAGAGCAGGTAGCCTAGAGGTCAGAGCAGGTAGCCTAGAGGTCAGAGCAGATAGCCTAGAGGTTAGAGCAGGTAGCCTAGAGGTCAGAGCAGGTAGGCTAGAGGTCAGAGCAGGTAGCCTAGAGGTCAGAGCAGGTAGCCTAGCGGTTAGAACAGGTAGCCTAGAGGTCAGAGCAGGTAGCCTAGAGGTCAGAGCAGGTAGCCTAGAGGTCAGAGCAGATAGCCTAGAGGTTAGAGCAGGTAGCCTAGAGGTCAGAGCAGGTAGCCTAGAGGTCAGAGCAGGTAGCCTAGAGGTCAGAGCAGGTAGCCTAGCGGTTAGAACAGGTAGCCTAGAGATCAGAGCAGGTAGCCTAGAGGTCAGAGCAGGTAGCCTAGAGGTCAGAGCAGTAGCCTAGAGGTCAGAGCAGGTAGCCTAGCGATTAGAACAGGTAGCCTAGAGGTCAGAGCAGGTAGCCTAGCGATTAGAACAGGTAGCCTAGCGGTTAGAGCGTTGCGCCAGTAACTGAAGGTTGCTGGTTCGAATATCCAAGCCGACAAGGTTTATCTATTGATGTGCCCTTGAGCAAGGCACTTAACTCTAATTTGTTCCAGGTGCGCTGTAGTATCTGGTGCAGTGAAATGTCCCTTCTCCCTTCCCATCTCTCTCTCAGTCCACCGTCTGAAGGAATGAATGTCTTCCACTCTTCCTTCTGCCCATTGTGACAGTATTAACCGTAGGCTAGCATAAAAGTAATTGGAAACTGATTCCCAGGCAAAGCTCCAATTAAGGCAGCACCAAAGTCTCTCCGTTCTGTGTAATCGTCAGTAATGGTTTTCTGTTTTTGGGACATTTGGTCGCTCGCATTCAGCGCTCACCTTCTGACATGGGCTGTTCAACTCGGGGCACAAAAATCCCCCACTTCACAATAATCTTCATTTCCTCTTCATTTTCTCTCTCTCTCTCTGTCGTCTCATCTCTCTCAGATGAGGACCGCAGTGTCTCAGTGTGTTCCCGTGGCTTGCAGTGAGAGCGATACGGAGAGTGCTCGTAGAGCGGGAGGTGTAATTGACTAGTGACAACTCTGCGACTGGATGTTTAACTATGACTGAAGGCTATGGCGGCAGTCTGGCCCGGGTTCAGCGCTGCAAAAACAGTCAAACAGCCCCCCCCCCCCCCCCCCCCCCCCCCTTCTCTTTCTGTGGATGGCTGGTTATTCAAATGCAGTTTGTTCACCACAGTTCTGGAGCGAAGCCTCTGCAGTGTTTAAACGCAGTACAGAGAGGCTACGCAGAAAGTAGAATGAAACGCATAATTGGATATTGTACAGGATCTTTTTTTTTTGCCACTCTACTTTTTTACTAAAATTGCCACAATTTTAATGTTATTATGACGCAACTATAATACAATATTCATTCTATCCATTCTTTTACTGTCACCAGAAGTAATATGCTTCTCATACAATCATTCTTCTGTTCTAGTTCCAGAGGCTCCTCTTGCCTACTAGACTGGGCCTGCTCTGTATGATAGGGGAGAGAGAGGGGAGCGACAGAGAGGAGAGGGAAGAGGGGAGTAGCGAGGGAGAGAGCTGTGCTTTGTGCTGCCGTCTATATCAAGCTTTTTCCGAGGGAGGATACAGACGGGGGAGTGAAACAATCGGACAAAATGGCCCTAAAGTGCTTAGAGAATCTTCTTTATTTAATCGAGGCACACACACATGCACCACAAAGGCAGACAGAGTAAACCCAATTCTCCGCCGCCTCTCCCGGAGCGACCGTTCCTCTCCACGGCTGCATCGTCTCTTCCCTGTGCTGAAAATCAGCCGACACACAGGATTTTAGACCGTTCTGTCGCTTCTAGAAACTTCCGTTCCCACAGACGGGTTGTCTCAGCCAGAAAGAGAGGGGTTAGGGGATCGCTCTTTAAGACTCACGACACAAAAGTGACATTTTCTTTCATGTTCTTTCTGACATTATAATCATCGCCTTCATCGTCTTTAAATTAGCCGACTTCTTTATTTAATGATTCATTTAAAGAAGTCATGTCCTGCATTTGCCATATCTCAGCCACATAGGGTACCCATGGAAACAGAATGTACAAAACGGGCCTCCTCATTCAAGTCAATGGGAATGCTTGCATTACAATACCAGATCAGCCATATGTTGTGATCCCGTAACTTTACCCATCTTAAAATAGAATAGATTATATCTGTATTATATAGTTTAACAATCAAATGGACAGGGTTCTCAACACTTCTAACAAGACATAACAAATATATGATGGATCAGCCGTCACAAACAGAATATTAATGAATAAAAATGACTACCTTCTAGTTAACATTTCTGTGGCTTTATGTATGTGCTCCTGTCTCTTTAGGTGGCCTTTCTCCACAGTTCAGGATCGGGACGTTGATCAGAAATAGCCGCTCATCTCATCTGTAATTTGACGATGAAATAGAAAAGGAATGAAAGCGGAGGAAAGCATAACTGGAGAGGCGTGTAAAGATGACTGCTTCATGGCTCCCCCCTTTGCCCTTAGTGTAACATTCAGGGGAAGAGTATCTCTTTGTTATGGGGCCCCCCTCTCCCTGGCAATTATCACCAACTCCACTTCCCTTGCCCTCCAGAGCCCACGGAATGGAACTCAGCACCGGCCAGAATGGGAGAATAGCTACATTTATAATTTTTTTCTCATTTTCCTTTCCATAGATTAATTTTCCAGGAAGCCCTGTCACTGCTGTACAGGGAAGTGGGAGAAAGAGGGAGGGATAGAGAGAGTGGAAGGGGGGTTTAGAGAGGGGGGGTAGAGAGAGTGGAAGGGGGGAGGGATAGAGAGGGGAGGGGGGGTAGAGAGAGGGGGGGTAGAGAGAGGAATAGAGAGAGAGGCATAAAGAGAAGTGGGCTAGAGAGAGAGAGAGAGGGAGAGAGAGAGGGAGAAAGAGAGAGAGAGAGAGAGAGAGAAGAAGAGAGAGAGAGAGAGAGAGAGGGAGAGAGAGAGAGAGAGAGAGAGAGAGAGAGAGGGAGAGAGAGAGAGAGAGAGCGAGAGAGAGAGAGAGAGAGAGGGAGAGGGAGAGAGAGAGAGAGAGAGAGAGAGAGAGAAGAGAGAGAGAGAGAGAGAGAGAGAGGGAGAGAGAGGGAGGGAGAGGGTGCAGTGGTACAGTGTGAAAGGGGTGGGGGTAAGAGAGATTGGGGCTAAGGTAGCACAAGCCTTCTCGGGTTTTTTTTTCCTTTCCTTGACAGATCATTCTCCATGCAGGGGTATCAGGGGGTCTGGACGATAATTGGCATGCAGATTGCAGCTGATGGCGTCCCGCAACAGAAGAAAAGAGCGGGCTGGTTAGAATAATGAGGCAGCCAACCTGATGGATGGGCCAGAGAGGAGGTCATACACAATTCCTAACCCAGCCCCCCCCCCCCCCCCCCCCCCCCCCCCCCCCCCCCTCTCTGCTCCCATGGAGCCCCAGCCCTCCCAATCCTCCTAGTCCTTCTAGCCCTCCCAGCCCTCCCAATCCTCCTAGTCCTTCTAGCCCTCCCAGCCCTCCCAATCCTCCTAGTCCTTCTAGCCCTCCCAGCCCTCCCAATCCTCCTAGTCCTTCTAGCCGTCCCAGCCCTCCCAATCCTCCTAACCCTCCCAGTCCTCCTAGCCCTTCCAGTCCTCCCAGCCCGCCTAGCCCTCCCAGCCCTCCTAGCCCTCCCAGTCCCCATGGCCCCTCCAGTCCTCCTTGCCCTCCGAGTCCACCCAGCTCTCCCAGCCCTCCTAGTCCTCCTAACCCTCCCAGCTCTCCCAGCCCTCCCCACCTCACAGCCCTCCTAGCTTTCCCAGCTCTCCCAGCCCTCTCAGCCCTCCTAGCCCTCCCAGTCCTCCCTCACCTCCCAGCCCTCCCAGCCCCCCTCCCCTCCCAGCCCTCCTAGCCCCCCACCCCACCTCCCAGCCCTCCTAGTCCTCCTAACCCTCCCAGCCCTCCTAGCTTACCCAGCTCTCCCAGCCCCCACCCATCTCCCAGCCCCCTCAGCCCTCCTAGCCCTCCCAGCCCTCCCTCACCTCCCAGCCCTCCTAGCCCTCCTAGCCCTCCTAGCCCTCCCAGCCCTACCAGTACCACCTCCCAGCCCTCCCTCACCTCCCAGCCCTCCCAGCCCTCCTAGTCCTCTCAGCCCTCCAAGTCCTCCCAGCCCTCCTAGCTTTCCCAGCTCTCCCAGCCCCCCCCCACCCCACCTCCCAGCCCTCTCAGCCCTCCTAGCCCTCCCAGCCCTCCCTCACCTCCCAGCCCTCCCAGCCCTCCTAGCCCTCCCAGCCCTCCCTCACCTCCCAGCCCCCCCTCACCTCCCAGCCCTCCTAGCCCTGCTAGCCCTCCCAGCCCTCCCTCACCTCCCAGCCCTCCCAGCCCTCCTAGCCCTCCCAGCCCTCCCTCACCTCCCAGCCCTCCTAGCTCTCCCAGCCCTCCCTCACCTCCCAGCCTTCCCTCACCTCCCAGCCCTCCCAGCCCTCCTAGCTCTCCCAGACCTCCCTCACCTCCCAGCCCTCCCTCACCTCCCAGCCCTCCCAGCCCTCCCTCACCTCCCAGCCCTCCCTCACCTCCCAGGTTCCCTCACCTCCCAGCCCTCCCAGCCCTCCTTGCTCTCCCAGCCCTCCCTCACCTCCCAGCCCTCCCTCACCTCCCAGCCCTCCCAGCCCTCCCAGCCCTCCCTCACCTCCCAGCCCAGCCTCACCTCCCAGCCCTCCCTCACCTCCCAGCCCTCCCAGCCCTCCTAGCTCTCCCAGCCTTCCCTCACCTCCCAGCCCTCCCTCACCTCCCAGCCCTCCCTCACCTCCCAGCCCCCCCCTCACCTCCCAGCCCTCCCTCACCTCCCAGCCCTCCCTCACCTCCCAGCCCTACCAGTACCACCTCCTGCTTTCAGTTTGTTTTCTTCTTCATATTTCCACAAAGCCCTGATATTTCATTATTTCCTCCCTCTCTCTACCTTTCCAGGGTACTGACTGAGAGCCTTCTAGGGTACTGACTGAGAGCCTTCCAGGGTACTGACTGAGAGCCTTCTAGGGTACTGACTGAGAGCCTTCCAGGGTACTGACTGAGAGCCTTCCAGGGTACTGACTGAGAGCCTTCCAGGGTACTGACTGAGAGCCTTCCAGGGTACTGACTGAGAGCCTTCCAGGGTACTGACTGAGAGCCTTCCAGGGTACTGACTGAGAGCCTTCCAGGGTACTGACTGAGAGCCTTCCAGGGTACTGACTGAGAGCCTTCCAGGGTACTGATTGAGAGCCTTCCAGGGTACTGACTGAGAGCCTTCCAGGGTACTGACTGAGAGCTTTTCAGGGTACTGGTTGAGAGCGTTCTAGGGTACCGACTGAGAGCCTTCCAGGGTACTGACTGAGAGCCTTTCAGGGTATTGACTGAGAGCCTTCCAGGGTACTGACTGAGAGCCTTCTAGGGTACTGACTGAGAGCCTTCTAGGGTACTGACTGAGAGCCTTCTAGGGTACTGACTGAGAGCCTTTCAGGGTATTGACTGAGAGCCTTCCAGGGTACTGACTGAGAGCCTTCTAGGGTACTGACTGAGAGCCTTTCAGGGTATTGACTGAGAGCCTTCCAGGGTACTGACTGAGAGCCTTCTAGGGTACTGACTGAGAGCCTTCCAGGGTACTGACTGAGAGCCTTCCAGGGTACTGACTGAGAGCCTTCCAGGGTACTGACTGAGAGCCGTCCAGGGTACTGACTGAGAGCCTTCTAGGGTACTGACTGAGAGCCTTCCAGGGTACTGACTGAGAGCCTTCTAGGGTACTGACTGAGAGCCTTCCAGGGTACTGACTGAGAGCCTTCCAGGGTACTGACTGAGAGCCTTCTAGGGTACTGACTGAGAGCCTTCCAGGGTACAGAGTGAGAGCCTTCCAGAGTACTGACTGAGAGCCTTCTAGGGTACTGACTGAGAGCCTTTCAGTGTATTGACTGAGAGCCTTTCAGGGTATTGACTGAGAGCCTTCCAGGGTACTGACTGAGAGCCTTCTAGGGTACTGACTGAGAGCCTTCCAGGGTACTGACTGAGAGCCTTCCAGGGTACTGACTGAGAGCCTTCTAGGGTACTGACTGAGAGCCTTCTAGGGAACTGACTGAGAGCCTTCCAGGGTACTGACTGAGAGCCTTCTAGGGTACTGACTGAGAGCCTTCCAGGGTACTGACTGAGAGCCTTCTAGGGTACTGACTGAGAGCCTTCTAGGGTACTGACTGAGAGCCTTCCAGGGTACTGACTGAGAGCCTTCCAGGGTACAGACTGAGAGCCTTCTAGGGTACTGACTGAGAGCCTTCCAGGGTACTGACTGAGAGCCTTCCAGGGTACTGACTGAGAGCCTTTCAGCATACTGACTGAGAGCCTTCCAGGGTACTGACTGAGAGCCTTCTAGGGTACTGACTGAGAGCCTTCCAGGGTACTGACTGAGAGCCTTCCAGGGTACTGACTGAGAGCCTCAGTTCTCTCCTTCTATCTCTTTTTCTTTCTTTCTCCTTCCTTATCTAATTCCCCATCTCTCATTTTACCTCAGAACTTTACAGTATAGAGGGGTGGTTGAGACAGACAGGGATTAATAGAGACAGACAGGGGGTAGTGGAGACCGTCAGGGGGTAGTGGAGATGAACATTGTGGAGACAGACAGGGGGTAGTGGAGACAGACAGGGGGTAGTGGAGACAGACAGGGGGTAGTGGAGACAGACAGAGGATAGTAGAGACAGATAGGGGGTAATGGAGACAGACAGAGGATAGTAGAGACAGGCAGGGGGTAGTGGAGACAGACAGAGGATAGTGGAGACAGACAGGGGGTAGTGGAGACAGACAGGGGGTAGTGGAGACAGACAGAGGATAGTAGAGACAGATAGGGGGTAGTGGAGACAGACAGAGGATAGTAGTGGAGACAGACAGAGGATAGTAGTGGAGACAGACAGGGGGTAGTGGAGACAGACAGGGGGTAGTGGAGACAGACAGGGGGTAGTGGAGACAGACAGGGGATAGTGGAGACAGACAGGGGGTAGTGGGTAGGTTGGGGTAGTGGAGACAGACAGAGGGTAGTGGAGACAGACAGGGGGTAGTGGAGACAGACAGGGGGTAGTGGAGACAGACAGGGGATAGTGGAGACAGACAGGGGGTAGTGGGTAGGTTGGGATAGTGGAGACAGACAGGGGGTAGTGGAGACAGACAGGGGGTAGTGGAGACAGACAGGGGGTAGTAGGTAGGTTGGGGTACAGTAAATAGAGAATACAGTAGCGTGGTGATGTCACAGCCCGTTCACAGCCTGAGAGTGTTTTAATTACCCTACAGGAACTAATGACTCTCTCTCTCTCTCTGTCTCTCTCTCTCTCTCTGTCTCTCTCTCTCTCTCTCTCTCTCTCTCTCTCTCTCTCTCTCTGTCCTCTCTCTCGCTCTCTCTCTCTCGCTCAGTCTCTCTCGCTCAGTCTCTCTCGCTCAGTCTCTCTCCCTCTTTCTCTCGCTCTCCCTCTCTCCCACAATATACCTCCATCAAGACATTTAGAACACCGGAAATTATGGAAAATATGGCAAAAAATTTAAGTGAAATAAAAGTGTTCCAATTCTTTAATTGAACACGTTGAAATGGAAATTGGAATAACATGGATGGTAATAAACAGTATGTCATGGTTTTACAGCAATTCAAATGTAATTACAGTAACATCCCCAGGACAGTTTGCTACGTAGTTATCAACGGGAAATGGTACTGGATTGAAGAAACGGAATCACATTTCTGACAAATAGCATAGTTATTGATATTTCACTCTGTCATCAATAGTAATAAATATATTTTGTGGCTTTATAAGGTCCAGTGATTATATTACTGTTTTTAATGGTAAATTTTCACAACTCTTAGTACAAAACTCAAAACAAATTTTCAATTGACTAAGTACAACACACAAAATCATGCAGTCACTTTTTCACCAAAACATAATCAGTGTTTTATCTAGAAATACGTTTAACATTGTCACGACATGTTCATATAAAGTAAGTGCCTTTCACAATACAATACTCACATTACTTTTAATATGATTCTATTCTCTTTTGTCAAAATACATTAGACTACTACTTAATTACTCGGGTTGGTTAGAGCGTTGGGCGAGTAACCGAATAGTTGCTGGATCAAATCCCCAAACTGACAAGGTAAAAATCTGTCGTTCTGCCCCTGAACAAGGCAGTTAACCCACTGCTCCTAGGCCGTCATTGTAAACGTATAAAGACAAGGGCCTGATCATCCATTATAACTCTAACGTATACAGACCAGGGCCTGATCATCCATTATAACTCTAACCTATACAGATCAGGGACTGACCATCCATTATAACTCTAACCTATACAGACCAGGGACTGATCATCCATTATAACTCTAACGTATACAGACAAGGGCCTGATCATCCATTATAACTCTAACGTATACAGACCAGGGCCTGATCATCCATTATAACTCTAACCTATACAGATCAGGGACTGACCATCCATTATAACTCTAACCTATACAGACCAGGGACTGATCATCCATTATAACTCTAACCTATACAGACCAGGGACTGACCATCCATTATAACTCTAACCTATACAGACCAGGGTCTGATCATCCAATATAACCCAAACCTATACAGACCAGGGACTGACCATACATTATAACTCTAACCTATACAGACCAGGGCCTGATCATCAGTTATAACTCTAACCTATACAGACCAGGGCATGATCATCCATTATAACTCTAACCTATACAGACCAGGGACTGACCATCCATTATAACTCAAACCTTTACAGACCAGGGACTGATCATCGATTATAACTCTAACCTATACAGACCAGGGACTGACCATCCATTTTAACTCCAACCTATAAAGACCAGGGACTCATAATCTATTATAACTCTAACCAATACAGATCAGGGCCTGATCATCCATTATAACTCTAACCTATACAGACCAGGGTCTGATCATCCATTATAACTCTAACCTATACAGTCCAGGGACTGACCATCCATTACAACTCTAACCTATACAGACCAGGGCCTGATCATCCATTATAACTCTAACCTATACAGACCAGGGACAGATCATCCATTATAACTCTAACCTACACAGACCAGGGACTGACCATCCATTATAACTCTAACCTATACAGACCAGGGACTGACCGTCCATTATAACTCTAACGTATACAGACAAGGGCCTGATCATCCATTATAACTCTAACGTATACAGACCAGGGCCTGATCATCCATTATAACTCTAACCTATACAGATCAGGGACTGACCATCCATTATAACTCTAACCTATACAGACTAGGGACTGATCATCCATTATAACTCTAACCTATACAGACCAGGGACTGACCATCCATTATAACTCTAACCTATACAGACCAGGGTCTGATCATCCAATATAACCCAAACCTATACAGACCAGGGACTGACCATACATTATAACTCTAACCTATACAGACCAGGGCCTGATCATCAGTTATAACTCTAACCTATACAGACCAGGGCATGATCATCCATTATAACTCTAACCTATACAGACCAGGGACTGACCATACATTATAACTCAAACCTTTACAGACCAGGGACTGATCATCGATTATAACTCTAACCTATACAGACCAGGGACTGACCATCCATTTTAACTCTAACCTATAAAGACCAGGGACTCATAATCTATTATAACTCTAACCTATACAGATCAGGGCCTGATCATCCATTATAACTCTAACCTATACAGACCAGGGTCTGATCATCCATTATAACTCTAACCTATACAGTCCAGGGACTGACCATCCATTACAACTCTAACCTATACAGACCAGGGCCTGATCATCCATTATAACTCTAACCTATACAGACCAGTGCCTGATCATCCATTATAGCTCTAACCTATACAGACCAGGGCATGATCATCCATTATAACTCTAACCTATACAGACCAGGGACTGACCATCGATTATAACTCTAACCTATACAGACCAGGGGCTGACCATCTATCATAACTGTAACCTATACAGACCAGGGACTGACCATCCATTATAACTCTAACCTATACAGACCAGGGACTGACCATCCATTATAACTCTAACCTATACAGACCAGGGACTGATCATCCATTATAACTCTAACCTATACACACCAGGGACTGACCATCCATTATAACTCTAACCTATACAGACCAGGGCCTGATCATCCATTATAACTCTAACCTGTACAGACCAGGGCCTGATCATCCATTATAACTCTAACCTATACAGACCAGGGCCTGATCATCCATTATAGCTCTAACCTATACAGACCAGGGACTGACCATCCATTATAACTCTAACCTATACAGTCCAGGGACTGAACATCCATTACAACTCTAACCTATACAGACCAGGGCCTGATCATCCATTATAACTCTAACCTATACAGACCAGGGCCTGATCATCAGTTATAACTCTAACCTATACAGACCAGGGCATGATCATCCATTTTAACTCTAACCTATACAAACCAGGGACTGACCATCCATTATAACTCAAACCTTTACAGACCAGGGACTGATCATCGATTATAACTAACCTATACAGACCAGGGCCTGATCATCCATTATAACTCTAACCTACACAGACCAGGGCCTGATCATCAGTTATAACTCTAACCTATACAGACCAGGTCATGATCATCCATTATAACTCTAACCTATACAGACCAGGGACTGACCATCTATCATAACTGTAACCTATACAGACCAGGGACTGACCATCCATTATAACTCTAACCTATACAGACCAGGGACTGACCATCCATTATAACTCTAACCTATACAGACCAGGGACTGATCATCCATTATAACTCTAACCTATACATACCAGGGACTGACCATCCATTATAACTCTAACCTATACAGTCCAGGGCCTGATCATCCATTATAACTCTAACCTGTACAGACCAGGGCCTGATAATCCATTATTACTCTAACCTATACAGACCAGGGACTCTCCATCCATTATAACTCTAACCTATACAGACCAGGGACTGATCATCCATTACAACTCTAACCTATACAGAGCAGGGACTGACCATCCATTATAACTCTAACCTATACAGACCAGGGCCTGATCATCCATTATAACTCTAACCTATACAGACCAGGGCCTGATGATCCATTATAACTCTAACCTATACAGACCAGGGTCTGTTCATCCATTATAACTCTAACCTATACAGACCAGGGACTGACCATCCATTATAACTCTGACCTATACAGACCATTATAACTCTAACCTATAAAGACCAGGGCCTGATCATCCATTATAACTCTAACCTGTACAAACCAGGGACTGATCATCCACTATAACTCTAACCTATAAAGACCAGGGACTGATCATCCATTATAACTCTAACCTATACAGACCAGGGACTGACCATCCATTATAACTCTGACCTATACAGACCAGGGCCTGATCATCCATTATAACTCTAACCTATACAGACACGGGTCTGATCATCCATTATAACTCTAACCTATACAGACCAGGGACTGACCATCCATTATAACTCTAACCTATACAGACCAGGGACTGACCATCCATTATAACTCTAACGTATACAGACCAGGGCCTGATCATCCATTATAACTCTAACCTATACAGATCAGGGACTGACCATCCATTATAACTCTAACCTATACAGACCAGGGTCCGATCATCCAATATAACCCAAACCTATACAGACCAGGGACTGACCATCCATTATAACGCTAACCTATACAGACCAGGGACTGACCATCCATTATAACTCAAACCTTTACAGACCAGGGACTGATCATCGATTATAACTCTAACCTATACAGACCAGGGACTGACCATCCATTTTAACTCTAACCTATAAAGACCAGGGACTCATAATCTATTATAACTCTAACCTATACAGACCAGGGACAGACAATCCATTATAACTCTAACCTATACAGACCTGTGCCTGATCATCCATTATAACTCTAACCTATACAGACCAGGGACTGAACATCTATCATAACTGTAACCTATACAGACCAGGGACTGACCATCCATTATTACTCTAACCTATACAGACCAGGGACTGATCATCCATTATAACTCTAACCTATACACACCAGGGACTGACTATCCATTATACCTCTAATCTATACAGACCAGGGACTGATCATCCATTATAACTCTAACGTATACAGACCAGGGACTGATCATCCATTATAACTCTAACCTATACAGACCAGGGTCTGATCATCCATTATAACTCTAACCTATACAGACCAGGGACTGACCATCCATTATAACTCTAACCTATACAGACCAGGGACTGACCATCCATTACAACTCTAACCTATACAGACCAGGGCCTGATCATCCATTATAACTCTAACCTATACAGACCAGGGCCTGATCATCCATTATAGCTCTAACCTATACAGACCAGGGACTGACCATACATTATAACTATAAGCTATACAGACCTGGGACTGACCATCCATTATAACTCTAACCTATACAGACCAGGGACTGATCATCCATTATAACTCTAACCTATAGAGACCAGGGCCTGATCATCCATTATAACTCTAACCTGTACAAACCAGGGACTGATCATCCACTATAACTCTAACCTATAAAGACCAGGGACTGATCATCCATTATAACTCTAACCTATACAGACCAGGGACTGACCATCCATTATAACTCTGACCTATACAGACCAGGGCCTGATCATCCATTATAACTCTAACCTATACAGACACGGGTCTGATCATCCATTATAACTCTAACCTATACAGACCAGGGACTGACCATCCATTATAACTCTAACCTATACAGACCAGGGACTGACCATCCATTATAACTCTAACGTATACAGACCAGGGCCTGATCATCCATTATAACTCTAACCTATACAGACCAGGGCCTGATCATCCATTATAACTCTAACCTATACAGATCAGGGACTGACCATCCATTATAACTCTAACCTATACAGACCAGGGTCCGATCATCCAATATAACCCAAACCTATACAGACCAGGGACTGACCATCCATTATAACGCTAACCTATACAGACCAGGGACTGACCATCCATTATAACTCAAACCTTTACAGACCAGGGACTGATCATCGATTATAACTCTAACCTATACAGACCAGGGACTGACCATCCATTTTAACTCTAACCTATAAAGACCAGGGACTCATAATCTATTATAACTCTAACCTATACAGACCAGGGACAGACAATCCATTATAACTCTAACCTATACAGACCAGGGACTGAACATCTATCATAACTGTAACCTATACAGACCAGGGACTGACCATCCATTATTACTCTAACCTATACAGACCAGGGACTGATCATCCATTATAACTCTAACCTATACACACCAGGGACTGACTATCCATTATACCTCTAATCTATACAGACCAGGGACTGATCATCCATTATAACTCTAACGTATACAGACCAGGGACTGATCATCCATTATAACTCTAACCTATACAGACCAGGGTCTGATCATCCATTATAACTCTAACCTATACAGACCAGGGACTGACCATCCATTATAACTCTAACCTATACAGACCAGGGACTGACCATCCATTACAACTCTAACCTATACAGACCAGGGCCTGATCATCCATTATAACTCTAACCTATACAGACCAGGGCCTGATCATCCATTATAAATCTAACCTATACAGACCAGGGACTGACCATCCATTATAACTATAAGCTATACAGACCTGGGACTGACCATCCATTATAACTCTAACCTATACAGACCAGGGCCTGATAATCCATTATTACTCTAACCTATACAGACCAGGGACTCTCCATCCATTATAACTCTAACCTATACAGACCAGGGACTGATCATCCATTACAACTCTAACCTATACAGACCAGGGACTGACCATCCATTATAACTCTAACCTATACAGACCAGGGACTGACCATCCATTATAACTCTAACGTATACAGACCGGTGCCTGATCATCCATTATAACTCTAACCTATACAGACCAGGGCCTGATCATCCATTATAACTCTAACCTATACAGATCAGGGACTGACCATCCATTATAACTCTAACCTATACAGACCAGGGTCCGATCATCCAATATAACCCAAACCTATACAGACCAGGGACTGACCATCCATTATAACGCTAACCTATACAGACCAGGGACTTACCATCCATTATAACTCAAACCTTTACAGACCAGGGACTGATCATCGATTATAACTCTAACCTATACAGACCAGGGACTGACCATCCATTTTAACTCTAACCTATAAAGACCAGGGACTCATAATCTATTATAACTCTAACCTATACAGACCAGGGACAGACAATCCATTATAACTCTAACCTATACAGACCAGGGCCTGATCATCCATTATAACTCTAACCTATACAGACCAGGGACTGACCATCCATTATAACTCTAACATATACAGACCAGGGACTGATCATCCATTATAACTCTAACCTATACACACCAGGGACTGACCATCCATTATACCTCTAATCTATACAGACCAGGGACTGATCATCCTTTATAACTCTAACGTATACAGACCAGGGACTGATCATCCATTATAACTCTAACCTATACAGACCAGGGTCTGATCATCCAATATAACTCTAACCTATACAGACCAGGGACTGACCATCCATTACAACTCTAACCTATACAGACCAGGGCCTGATCATCCATTATAACTCTAACCTATACAGACCAGGGCCTGATCATCCATTATAGCTCTAACCTATACAGACCAGGGACTGACCATCCATTATAACTCTAAGCTATACAGACCTGGTCCTGACCATCCATTATAACTCTAACCTATACAGACCAGGGCCTGATAATCCATTATAACTCTAACCTATACAGACCAGGGACTCACCATCCATTACAACTCTAACCTATACAGACCAGGGACTGATCATCCATTACAACTCTAACCTATACAGACCAGGGACTGACCATCCATTATAACTCTAACCTATACAGATCAGGGACTGACCATCCATTATAACTCTAACCTATACAGACCAGGGTCCGATCATCCAATATAACCCAAACCTATACAGACCAGGGACTGACCATCCATTATAACGCTAACCTATACAGACCAGGGACTTACCATCCATTATAACTCAAACCTTTACAGACCAGGGACTGATCATCGATTATAACTCTAACCTATACAGACCAGGGACTGACCATCCATTTTAACTCTAACCTATAAAGACCAGGGACTCATAATCTATTATAACTCTAACCTATACAGACCAGGGACAGACAATCCATTATAACTCTAACCTATACAGACCAGGGCCTGATCATCCATTATAACTCTAACCTATACAGACCAGGGACTGATCATCCATTATAACTCTAACCTATACACACCAGGGACTGACCATCCATTATACCTCTAATCTATACAGACCAGGGACTGATCATCCTTTATAACTCTAACGTATACAGACCAGGGACTGATCATCCATTATAACTCTAACCTATACAGACCAGGGTCTGATCATCCAATATAACTCTAACCTATACAGACCAGGGACTGACCATCCATTACAACTCTAACCTATACAGACCAGGGCCTGATCATCCATTATAACTCTAACCTATACAGACCAGGGCCTGATCATCCATTATAGCTCTAACCTATACAGACCAGGGACTGACCATCCATTATAACTCTAAGCTATACAGACCTGGGACTGACCATCCATTATAACTCTAACCTATACAGACCAGGGCCTGATAATCCATTATAACTCTAACCTATACAGACCAGGGACTCACCATCCATTATAACTCTAACCTATACAGACCAGGGACTGATCATCCATTACAACTCTAACCTATACAGACCAGGGACTGACCATCCATTATAACTCTAACCTATACAGACCAGGGACTGACCATCCATTATAACTCTAACCTATACAGACCAGGGACTGACCATCCATTACAACTCTAACCTATACAGACCAGGGCCTGATCATCCATTATAACTCTAACCTATACAGACCAGGGCCTGATCATCCATTATAGCTCTAACCTATACAGACCAGGGACTGACCATCCATTATAATTCTAACCTATACAGACCAGGGACTGACCATCCATTATAACTCTAACCTATACAGACCAGGGCCTGACCATCCATTATAACTCTAACCTATACAGACCAGGGACTCACCATCCATTATAACTCTAACCTATACAGACCAGGGACTGATGATCCATTATAACTCTAACCTATACAGACCAGGGACTGACCATCCATTATAACTCTAACCTGTACAGACCAGGGACTGACCATCCATTGTAACTCTAACCTATGCAGACCAGGGACAGATCATCCATTGTAACTCTAACCTATACAGACCAGGGACTGACCATCCATTATAACTCTAACCTACACAGATCAGGGACAGATCATCCATTATAACTCTAACCTATACAGACCAGGGACTGATCATCCATTATAACTCTAACCTATACAGACCAGGGACTGACCATCCATTATAACTCTAACCTATACAGACCAGGGACTGAACATCCCTTATAACTCTGACCTATACAGACCATTATAACTCTAACCTATACAGACCAGGGACTGATCATCCATTATAACTGTAACCTATACAGACCAGGGACTGATCATCCATTATAACTCTAACCTATACAGACCAGGGACTGATCATCCATTATAACTCTAACCTGTACAAACCAGGGACTGATCATCCACTATAACTCTAACCTATAAAGACCAGGGACTGATCATCCATTATAACTCTAACCTATACAGACCAGGGACTGACCATCCATTATAACTCTAACCTATACAGACCAGGGCCTGATCATCCATTATAACTCTAACCTATACAGACATGGGTCTGATCATCCATTATAACTCTAACCTATACAGACCAGGGACTGACCATCCATTATAACTCTAACCTATACAGACCAGGGACTGACAATCCATTATAACTCTAACGTATACAGACCAGGGCCTGATCATCAATTATAACTCTAACCTATACAGACCAGGGCCTGATCATCCATTATAACTCTAACCTATACAGATCAGGGACTGACCATCCATTATAACTCTAACCTATACAGACCAGGGACTGATCATCCATTATAACTCTAACCTATACAGACCAGGGACTGATCATCCATTATAACTCTAACCTATACAGACCAGGGTCCGATCATCCAATATAACCCAAACCTATACAGACCAGGGACTGACCATACATTATAACTCTAACCTATACAGACCAGGGACTCACAATCCATTATAACTCTAACCTATACAGACCAGGGCCTGATCATCAGTTATAACTCTAACCTATACAGACCAGGGCATGATCATCCATTATAACTCTAACCTATACAGACCAGGGACTGACCATCCATTATAACTCAAACCTATACAGACCAGGGACTGATCATCCATTATAACTCTAACCTATACAGACCAGGGACTTACCATCCATTTGAACTCTAACCTATAATGACCAGGGACTCATAATCTATTATAACTCTAACCTATACAGACCAGGGACTGACCATCCGTTATAACTCGAACCTATACAGACCAGGGCCTGATCATCCATTATAACTCTAACCTATACAGACCAGGGACTGACCATCTATCATAACTGTAACCTATACAGACCAGGGACTGACCATCCATTATAACTCTAACCTATACAGACCAGGGCCTGATCATCCATTATAACTCTAACCTATACAGACCATTATAACTCTAACCTATACAGACCAGGGACTCATCATCAATTATAACTCTAACCTATACAGACCAGGGACTGACCATCCATTATAACTCGAACCTATACAGACCAGGGACTGATCATCCATTATAACTCTAACCTATACAGACCAGGGACTGACCATCCATTATAACTCTAACCTATACAGACCAAGGACTGACTATCCATTATAACTCTAACCTATACAGACCAGGGCCTGATCATCCATTATAACTCTAACCTATACAGACCAGGGACTGACCATCCATTATAACTCGAAACTATACAGACCAGGGACTGACCATCCATTATAACTCTAACCTATACAGACCAGGGCCTGATCATTCATTATAACTGTAACGTATACAGACCAGGGACTGATCATCCATTATAACTCTAACCTTTACAGACCAGGGACTGACCATCCATTATAACTCTAACCTATACAGACCAGGGCCTGATCATCCATTATAACTCTAACCTATACAGACCAGGGTCTGATCATCCATTATAACTCTAACCTATACAGACCAGGGCCTGATCATCCATTATCTATAACCTATACAGACCAGGGACTGACCATCCGTTATACCTCCAACCTATACAGACCAGGGACTAATCATCCATTATAACTCTAACCTATACAGACCAGGGTCTGATCATCCATTATAACTCTAACCTATACAGACCAGGGTCTGATCATCCATTATAACTCTAACCTATACAGACCAGGAACTGACCATCCATTATAACTCTAACCTATACAGACCAGGGCCTGATCATTCATTAGAACTCTAACGTATACAGACCAGGGACTGATCATCCATTATAACTCTAACCTATACAGACCAGGGACTGACCATCCATTATAATTCTAACCTATACAGACCATGGACTGACCATCCATTATAACTGTAACGTATACAGACCAGGGACTGATCATCCATTATAACTCTAACCTATACAGACCAGGGACTGACCATCCATTATAACTCTAACCTATACAGACCAGGGCCTGATCATCCATTATAACTCTAACCTATACAGACCAGGATCTGATCATCCATTATAACTCTAACCTATACAGACCAGGGCCTGATCATCCATTATAACTCTAACCTATACAGACCAGGGACTGACCATCCATTATACCTCCAACCTATACAGACCAGGGACTGATCATCCATTATAACTCTAACCTTTACAGACCAGGGACTGACCATCCATTATAACTGTAACCTATACAGACCAGGGACTGATCATCCATTATAACTCTAACCTATACAGACCAGGGCCTGATCATCCATTATAACTCTAACCTGTACAAACCAGGGACTGATCATCCACTATAACTCTAACCTATAAAGACCAGGGACTGATCATCCATTATAACTCTAACCTATACAGAACAGAGACTGACCATCCATATATAACTCTAACCTATACAGACCAGGGCCTGATCATCCATTATAACTCTAACCTATACAGACCAGTGACTCATCATCAATTTTAACTCTAACCTATACAGACCAGGGACTGATCATCCATTATAACTCTAACCTATACAGACCAGGGACTGACCATCCATTATAACTCTAACCTATACAGACCAGGGACTAACCATCCATTACAACTCTAACCTATACAGACCAGGGCCTGATCATCCATTATAACTCTAACCTATACAGACCAGGGCCTGATCATCCATTATAGCTCTAACCTATACAGACCAGGGACTGATCATCCATTATAACTCTAACCTATACAGACCAGGGACTGACCATCCATTATAACTCTAACCTATACAGAACAGGGCCTGATAATCCATTATAACTCTAACCTTTACTGACCAGGGACTCACCATCCATTATAACTCTAACCTATACAGACCAGGGACTGATCATCCATTATAACTCTAACCTGTACAGACCAGGGACTGACCATCCATTGTAACTCTAACCTATACAGACCAGGGACAGATCATCCATTAGAACTCTAACCTAAACAGACCAGGAACTGACCATCCATTATAACTCTAACCTATACAGACCAGGGCCTGATCATTCATTAGAACTCTAACGTATACAGACCAGGGACTGATCATCCATTATAACTCTAACCTATACAGACCAGGGACTGACCATCCGTTATAATTCTTACCTATACAGACCAGGGCCTGATCATCCATTATAACTCTAACCTATACAGACCAGGGTCTGATCATCCATTATAACTCTAACCTATACAGACCAGGGCCTGATCATCCATTATAACTCTAACCTATACAGACCAGGGTCTGTTCATCCATTATAACTCTAACCTATACAGACCAGGGACTGACCATCCATTATAACTCTAACCTATACAGACCATTATAACTCTAACCTATACAGACCAGGGACTCATCATCAATTATAACTCTAACCTATACAGACCAGGGACTGACCATCCATTATAACTCTAACCTATACAGACCAGGGACTCATCATCAATTTTAACTCTAACCTATACAGACCAGGGACTGATCATCCATTATAACTCTAACCTATACAGACCAGGGACTGACCATCCATTATAACTCTAACCTATACAGACCAGGGACTAACCATCCATTACAACTCTAACCTATACAGACCAGGGCCTGATCATCCATTATAACTCTAACCTATACAGACCAGGGCCTGATCATCCATTATAGCTCTAACCTATACAGACCAGGGACTGATCATCCATTATAACTCTAACCTATACAGACCAGGGACTGACCATCCATTATAACTCTAACCTATACAGAACAGGGCCTGATAATCCATTATATCTCTAACCTTTACTGACCAGGGACTCACCATCCATTATAACTCTAACCTATACAGACCAGGGACTGATCATCCATTATAACTCTAACCTATACAGACCAGGGACTGACCATCCATTATAACTCTAACCTATACAGACCAGGGCCTGATCATCCATTATAACTCTAACCTGTACAAACCAGGGACTGATCATCCACTATAACTCTAACCTATAAAGACCAGGGACTGATCATCCATTATAACTCTAACCTATACAGAACAGAGACTGACCATCCATATATAACTCTAACCTATACAGACCAGGGCCTGATCATCCATTATAACTCTAACCTATACAGACCAGGGACTCATCATCAATTTTAACTCTAACCTATACAGACCAGGGACTGATCATCCATTATAACTCTAACCTATACAGACCAGGGACTGACCATCCATTATAACTCTAACCTATACAGACCAGGGACTAACCATACATTACAACTCTAACCTATACAGACCAGGGCCTGATCATCCATTATAACTCTAACCTATACAGACCAGGGCCTGATCATCCATTATAGCTCTAACCTATACAGACCAGGGACTGATCATCCATTATAACTCTAACCTATACAGACCAGGGACTGACCATCCATTATAACTCTAACCTATACAGAACAGGGCCTGATAATCCATTATAACTCTAACCTTTACTGACCAGGGACTCACCATCCATTATAACTCTAACCTATACAGACCAGGGACTGATCATCCATTATAACTCTAACCTGTACAGACCAGGGACTGACCATCCATTGTAACTCTAACCTATACAGACCAGGGCCTGATCATCCATTATAACTCTAACCTATACAGACCAGGGTCTGATCATCCATTATAACTCTAACCTATACAGACCAGGGCCTGATCATCCATTATAACTCTAACCTATACAGACCAGGGTCTGTTCATCCATTATAACTCTAACCTATACAGACCAGGGACTGACCATCCATTATAACTCTAACCTATACAGACCATTATAACTCTAACCTATACAGACCAGGGACTCATCATCAATTATAACTCTAACATATACAGACCAGGGACTGACCATCCATTATAACTCTAACCTATACAGACCAGGGACTCATCATCAATTTTAACTCTAACCTATACAGACCAGGGACTGATCATCCATTATAACTCTAACCTATACAGACCAGGGACTGACCATCCATTATAACTCTAACCTATACAGACCAGGGACTAACCATCCATTACAACTCTAACCTATACAGACCAGGGCCTGATCATCCATTATAACTCTAACCTATACAGACCAGGGCCTGATCATCCATTATAGCTCTAACCTATACAGACCAGGGACTGATCATCCATTATAACTCTAACCTATACAGACCAGGGACTGACCATCCATTATAACTCTAACCTATACAGAACAGGGCCTGATAATCCATTATATCTCTAACCTTTACTGACCAGGGACTCACCATCCATTATAACTCTAACCTATACAGACCAGGGACTGATCATCCATTATAACTCTAACCTGTACAGACCAGGGACTGACCATCCATTGTAACTCTAACCTATACAGACCAGGGACAGATCATCCATTAGAACTCTAACCTATACAGACCAGGAACTGACCATCCATTTTAACTCTAACCAATACAGACCAGGGCCTGATCATTCATTAGAACTCTAACGTATACAGACCAGGGACTGATCATCCATTATAACTCTAACCTATACAGACCAGGGACTGACCATCCGTTATAATTCTTACCTATACAGACCAGGGCCTGATCATCCATTATAACTCTAACCTATACAGACCAGGGTCTGATCATCCATTATAACTCTAACCTATACAGACCAGGGCCTGATCATCCATTATAACTCTAACCTATACAGACCAGGGTCTGTTCATCCATTATAACTCTAACCTATACAGACCAGGGACTGACCATCCATTATAACTCTAACCTATACAGACCATTATAACTCTAACCTATACAGACAAGGGACTCATCATCAATTATAACTCTAACCTATACAGACCAGGGACTGACCATCTATTATAACTCTAACCTATACAGACCAGGGACTGACAGTCCATTATAAATCTAACCTATACAGACCAGGGCCTGATCATCCATTATAACTCTAACCTATACAGACCAGGGTCTGATCATCCATTATAACTCTAACCTATACAGACCAGGGACTGATCATCCATTATAACTCTAACCTGTACAGACCAGGGACTGACCATCCATTGTAACTGTAACCTATACAGACCAGGGTCTGATCATCCATTATAACTCTAACCTATACAGACCAGGGACTGACCATCCATTTTAACTCTAACCTATAAAGACCAGGGACTCATAATCTATTATAACTCTAACCTATACAGACCAGGGACTGACCATCCATTATAACTCGAACCTATACAGACCAGGGCCTGATCATCCATTATAACTCTAACCTATACAGACCAGGGACTGACCATCTATCATAACTGTAACCTATACAGACCAGGGACTGACCATCCATTATAACTCTAACCTATACAGACCAGGGACTGACCATCCATTATAACTCTAACCTTTACAGACCAGGGACTGATCATCCATTATAACTCTAACCTATACAGACCAGGGACTGACCATCCATTTTAACTCTAACCTATAATGACCAGGGACTCATAATCTTTTATAACTCTAACCTATACAGACCAGGGACTGACCATCCATTATAACTCGAACCTATACAGACCAGGGCCTGATCATCCATTATAACTCTAACCTATACAGACCAGGGACTGACCATCCATTATAACTGTAACCTATACAGACCAGGGACTGATCATCCATTATAACTCTAACCTATACAGACCTGGGCCTGATCATCCATTATAACTCTAACCTGTACAAACCAGGGACTGATCATCCACTATAACTCTAACCTATAAAGACCCGGGACTGATCATCCATTATAACTCTAACCTATACAGAACAGAGACTGACCATCCATATATAACTCTAACCTATACAGACCAGGGCCTGATCATCCATTATAACTCTAACCTATACAGACCAGGGCCTGATCATCCATTATAGCTCTAACCTATACAGACCAGGGACTGATCATCCATTATAACTCTAACCTATACAGACCATTATAACTGTAACCTATACAGACCAGGGACTCATCATCAATTTTAACTCTAACCTATACAGACCAGGGACTAACCATCCATTACAACTCTAACCTATACAGACCAGGGCCTGATCATCCATTATAACTCTAACCTATACAGACCAGGGCCTGATCATCCATTATAGCTCTAACCTATACAGACCAGGGACTGATCATCCATTATAACTCTAACCTATACAGACCAGGGACTGACCATCCATTATAGCTCTAACCTATACAGAACAGGGCCTGATAATCCATTATAACTCTAACCTTTACTGACCAGGGACTCACCATCCATTATAACTCTAACCTATACAGACCAGGGACTGATCATCCATTATAACTCTAACCTGTACAGACCAGGGACTGACCATCCATTGTAACTGTAACCTATACAGACCAGGGACAGATCATCCATTATAACTCTAACCTATACAGACCAGGAACTGACCATCCATTATAACTCTAACCTTTACAGACCAGGGACTGATCCTCCATTATAACTCTAACCTATACTGACCAGGGACTGACCATCCATTTTAACTCTAACCTATAATGACCAGGGACTCATAATCTATTATAACTCTAACCTATACAGACCAGGGACTGACCATCCATTATAACTCGAACCTATACAGACCAGGGCCTGATCATCCATTATAGCTCTAACCTATACAGACCAGGGACTGATCATCCATTATAACTCTAACCTATACAGACCATTATAACTGTAACCTATACAGACCAGGGACTCATCATCAATTTTAACTCTAACCTATACAGACCAGGGACTAACCATCCATTACAACTCTAACCTATACAGACCAGGGCCTGATCATCCATTATAACTCTAACCTATACAGACCAGGGCCTGATCATCCATTATAGCTCTAACCTATACAGACCAGGGACTGATTATCCATTATAACTCTAACCTATACAGACCAGGAACTGACCATCCATTATAACTCTAACCTATACAGAACAGGGCCTGATAATCCATTATAACTCTAACCTTTACTGACCAGGGACTCACCATCCATTATAACTCTAACCTATACAGACCAGGGACTGATCATCCATTATAACTCTAACCTGTACAGACCAGGGACTGACCATCCATTGTAACTCTAACCTATACAGACCAGGGACAGATCATCCATTATAACTCTAACCTATACAGACCAGGAACTGACCATCCATTATAACTCTAACCTATACAGACCAGGGCCTGATCATTCATTAGAACTCTAACGTATACAGACCAGGGACTGATCATCCATTATAACTCTAACCTATACAGACCAGGGACTGACCATCCATTATAATTCTTACCTATACAGACCAGGGCCTGATCATCCATTATAACTCTAACCTATACAGACCAGGGTCTGATCATCCATTATAACTCTAACCTATACAGACCAGGGCCTGATCATCCATTATAACTCTAACCTATACAGACCAGGGTCTGTTCATCCATTATAACTCTAACCTATACAGACCAGGGACTGACCATCCATTATACCTCTAACCTATACAGACCATTATAACTCTAACCTATACAGACCAGGGACTCATCATCAATTATAACTCTAACCTATACAGACCATGGACTGACCATCCATTATAACTCTAACCTATACAGACCAGGGACTGATCATCCATTATAACTCTAACCTATACAGACCAGGGCCTGATCATCCATTATAACTCTAACCTATACAGACCAGGGTCTGATCATCCAATTATAACTCTAACCTATACAGACCAGGGCCTGATCATCCATTATAACTCTAACCTATACAGACCAGGGACTGACCATCCATTATACCTCCAACCTATACAGACCATGGCCTGATCATCCATTATAACTCTAACCTATACAGACCAGGGACTGACCATCCATTTCAACTCTAACCTATAAAGACCAGGGACTCATAATCTATTATAACTCTAACCTATACAGACCAGGGACTGACCATCCATTATAACTCGAACCTATACAGACCAGGGCCTGATCATCCATTATAACTCTAACCTATACAGACCAGGGACTGACCATCTATCATAACTGTAACCTATACAGACCAGGGACTGACCATCCATTATAACTCTAACCTATACAGACCAGGGACTGACCATCCATTATAACTCTAACCTTTACAGACCAGGGACTGATCATCCATTATAACTCTAACCTATACAGACCAGGGACTGACCATCCATTTGAACTCTAACCTATAACGACCAGGGACTCATAATCTATTATAACTCTAACCTATACAGACCAGGGACTGACCATCCATTATAACTCGAACCTATACAGACCAGGGCCTGATCATCCATTATAACTCTAACCTATACAGACCAGGGACTGATCATCCATTATAACTCTAACCTATACAGACCAGGGACTGACCATCCATTATAACTCTAACCTGTACAGACCAGGGACTGACCATCCATTGTAACTCTAACCTATACAGACCAGGGACAGATCATCCATTATAACTCTAACCTATACAGACCAGGAACTGACTATCCATTATAACTCTAACCTATACAGATCAGAGACTGACCATCCATTATAACTCGAACCTATACAGACCAGGGCCTGATCATCCATTATAACTCTAACCTATACAGACCAGGGACTGATCATCAATTTTAACTCTAACCTATACAGACCAGGGACTGATCATCCATTATAACTCTAACCTATACAGACCAGGGACTGACCATCCATTATAACTCTAACCTATACAGACCAGGGACTAACCATCCATTACAACTCTAACCTATACAGACCAGGGCCTGATCATCCATTATAACTCTAACCTATACAGACCAGGGCCTGATCATCCATTATAGCTCTAACCTATACAGACCAGGGACTGATCATCCATTATAACTCTAACCTATACAGACCAGGGACTGACCATCCATTATAACTCTAACCTATACAGACCAGGGACAGATCATCCATTAGAACTCTAACCTATACAGACCAGGAACTGACCATCCATTATAACTCTAACCTATACAGACCAGGGACTAACCATCCATTACAACTCTAACCTATACAGACCAGGGCCTGATCATCCATTATAACTCTAACCTATACAGACCAGGGCCTGATCATCCATTATAGCTCTAACCTATACAGACCAGGGACTGATCATCCATTATAACTCTAACCTATACAGACCAGGGACTGACCATCCATTATAACTCTAACCTATACAGACCAGGGACAGATCATCCATTAGAACTCTAACCTATACAGACCAGGAACTGACCATCCATTATAACTCTAACCTATACAGACCAGGGCCTGATCATTCATTAGAACTCTAACGTATACAGACCAGGGACTGATCATCCATTATAACTCTAACCTATACAGACCAGGGACTGACCATCCGTTATAATTCTTACCTATACAGACCAGGGCCTGATCATCCATTATAACTCTAACCTATACAGACCAGGGTCTGATCATCCATTATAACTCTAACCTATACAGACCAGGGCCTGATCATCCATTATAACTCTAACCTATACAGACCAGGGTCTGTTCATCCATTATAACTCTAACCTATACAGACCAGGGACTGACCATCCATTATAACTCTAACCTATACAGACCATTATAACTCTAACCTATACAGACCAGGGACTCATCATCAATTATAACTCTAACCTATACAGACCAGGGACTGACCATCCATTATAACTCTAACCTATACAGACCAGGGACTGACAGTCCATTATAAATCTAACCTATACAGACCAGGGCCTGATCATCCATTATAACTCTAACCTATACAGACCAGGGCCTGATCATCCATTATAACTCTAACCTATACAGACCAGGGACTCATCATCAATTTTAACTCTAACCTATACAGACCAGGGACTGATCATCCATTATAACTCTAACCTATACAGACCAGGGACTGACCATCCATTATAACTCTAACCTATACAGACCAGGGACTAACCATCCATTACAACTCTAACCTATACAGACCAGGGCCTGATCATCCATTATAACTCTAACCTATACAGACCAGGGCCTGATCATCCATTATAGCTCTAACCTATACAGACCAGGGACTGATCATCCATTATAACTCTAACCTATACAGACCAGGGACTGACCATCCATTATAACTCTAACCTATACAGAACAGGGCCTGATAATCCATTATAACTCTAACCTTTACTGACCAGGGACTCACCATCCATTATAACTCTAACCTATACAGACCAGGGACTGATCATCCATTATAACTCTAACCTGTACAGACCAGGGACTGACCATCCATTGTAACTCTAACCTATACAGACCAGGGACAGATCATCCATTAGAACTCTAACCTATACAGACCAGGAACTGACCATCCATTATAACTCTAACCAATACAGACCAGGGCCTGATCATTCATTAGAACTCTAACGTATACAGACCAGGGACTGATCATCCATTATAACTCTAACCTATACAGACCAGGGACTGACCATCCGTTATAATTCTTACCTATACAGACCAGGGCCTGATCATCCATTATAACTCTAACCTATACAGACCAGGGTCTGATCATCCATTATAACTCTAACCTATACAGACCAGGGCCTGATCATCCATTATAACTCTAACCTATACAGACCAGGGTCTGTTCATTCATTATAACTCTAACCTATACAGACCAGGGACTGACCATCCATTATAACTCTAACCTATACAGACCATTATAACTCTAACCTATACAGACCAGGGACTCATCATCAATTATAACTCTAACCTATACAGACCAGGGACTGACCATCCATTATAACTCTAGCCTATACAGACCAGGGACTGACAGTCCATTATAAATCTAACCTATACAGACCAGGGCCTGATCATCCATTATAACTCTAACCTATACAGACCAGGGTCTGATCATCCATTATAACTCTAACCTATACAGACCAGGGACTGATCATCCATTATAACTCTAACCTGTACAGACCAGGGACTGACCATCCATTGTAACTGTAACCTATACAGACCAGGGTCTGATCATCCATTATAACTCTAACCTATACAGACCAGGGACTGACCATCCATTTTAACTCTAACCTATAAAGACCAGGGACTCATAATCTATTATAACTCTAACCTATACAGACCAGGGACTGACCATCCATTATAACTCGAACCTATACAGACCAGGGACTGATCATCCATTATAACTCTAACCTATACAGACCAGGGACTGACCATCCATTATAACTCTAACCTATACAGACCAGGGACTGACCATCCATTTTAACTCTAACCTATAATGACCAGGGACTCATAATCTATTATAACTCTAACCTATACAGACCAGGGACTGACCATCCATTATAACTCGAACCTATACAGACCAGGGCCTGATCATCCATTATAACTCTAACCTATACAGACCAGGGACTGATCATCCATTATAACTCTAACCTATACAGACCAGGGACTGACCATCCATTATACCTCCAACCTATACAGACCAGGGACTGATCATCCATTATAACTCTAACCTATACAGACCAGGGACTGACCATCCATTATAACTGTAACCTATACAGACCAGGGACTGATCATCCATTATAACTCTAACCTATACAGACCTGGGCCTGATCATCCATTATAATTCTAACCTGTACAAACCAGGGACTGATCATCCACTATAACTCTAACCTATAAAGACCCGGGACTGATCATCCATTATAACTCTAACCTATACAGAACAGAGACTGACCATCCATATATAACTCTAACCTATACAGACCAGGGCCTGATCATCCATTATAACTCTAACCTATACAGACCAGGGCCTGATCATCCATTATAGCTCTAACCTATACAGACCAGGGACTGATCATCCATTATAACTCTAACCTATACAGACCATTATAACTGTAACCTATACAGACCAGGGACTCATCATCAATTTTAACTCTAACCTATACAGACCAGGGACTAACCATCCATTACAACTCTAACCTATACAGACCAGGGACTGACCATCCATTATAACTCTAACCTATACAGAACAGGGCCTGATAATCCATTATAACTCTAACCTTTACTGACCAGGGACTCACCATCCATTATAACTCTAACCTATACAGACCAGGGACTGATCATCCATTATAACTCTAACCTGTACAGACCAGGGACTGACCATCCATTGTAACTGTAACCTATACAGACCAGGGACAGATCATCCATTATAACTCTAACCTATACAGACCAGGAACTGACCATCCATTATAACTCTAACCTTTACAGACCAGGGACTGATCCTCCATTATAACTCTAACCTATACAGACCAGGGACTGACCATCCATTTTAACTCTAACCTATAATGACCAGGGACTCATAATCTATTATAACTCTAACCTATACAGACCAGGGACTGACCATCCATTATAACTCGAACCTATACAGACCAGGGCCTGATCATCCATTATAGCTCTAACCTATACAGACCAGGGACTGATCATCCATTATAACTCTAACCTATACAGACCATTATAACTGTAACCTATACAGACCAGGGACTCATCATCAATTTTAACTCTAACCTATACAGACCAGGGACTAACCATCCATTACAACTCTAACCTATACAGACCAGGGCCTGATAATCCATTATAACTCTAACCTTTACTGACCAGGGACTCACCATCCATTATAACTCGAACCTATACAGACCAGGGCCTGATCATCCATTATAACTCTAACCTATACAGACCAGGGACTGATCATCCATTATAACTCTAACCTATACAGACCAGGGACTGACCATCCATTATACCTCCAACCTATACAGACCAGGGACTGATCATCCATTATAACTCTAACCTATACAGACCAGGGACTGACCATCCATTATAACTGTAACCTATACAGACCAGGGACTGATCATCCATTATAACTCTAACCTATACAGACCTGGGCCTGATCATCCATTATAACTCTAACCTGTACAAACCAGGGACTGATCATCCACTATAACTCTAACCTATAAAGACCCGGGACTGATCATCCATTATAACTCTAACCTATACAGAACAGAGACTGACCATCCATATATAACTCTAACCTATACAGACCAGGGCCTGATCATCCATTATAACTCTAACCTATACAGACCAGGGCCTGATCATCCATTATAGCTCTAACCTATACAGACCAGGGACTGATCATCCATTATAACTCTAACCTATACAGACCATTATAACTGTAACCTATACAGACCAGGGACTCATCATCAATTTTAACTCTAACCTATACAGACCAGGGACTAACCATCCATTACAACTCTAACCTATACAGACCAGGGCCTGATCATCCATTATAACTCTAACCTATACAGACCAGGGCCTGATCATCCATTATAGCTCTAACCTATACAGACCAGGGACTGATCATCCATTATAACTCTAACCTATAGAGACCAGGGACTGACCATCCATTATAACTCTAACCTATACAGAACAGGGCCTGGTAATCCATTATAACTCTAACCTTTACTGACCAGGGACTCACCATCCATTATAACTCTAACCTATACAGACCAGGGACTGATCATCCATTATAACTCTAACCTGTACAGACCAGGGACTGACCATCCATTGTAACTGTAACCTATACAGACCAGGGACAGATCATCCATTATAACTCTAACCTATACAGACCAGGAACTGACCATCCATTATAACTCTAACCTTTACAGACCAGGGACTGATCCTCCATTATAACTCTAACCTATACAGACCAGGGACTGACCATCCATTTTAACTCTAACCTATAATGACCAGGGACTCATAATCTATTATAACTCTAACCTATACAGACCAGGGACTGACCATCCATTATAACTCGAACCTATACAGACCAGGGCCTGATCATCCATTATAGCTCTAACCTATACAGACCAGGGACTGATCATCCATTATAACTCTAACCTATACAGACCATTATAACTGTAACCTATACAGACCAGGGACTCATCATCAATTTTAACTCTAACCTATACAGACCAGGGACTAACCATCCATTACAACTCTAACCTATACAGACCAGGGCCTGATCATCCATTATAACTCTAACCTATACAGACCAGGGCCTGATCATCCATTATAGCTCTAACCTATACAGACCAGGGACTGATCATCCATTATAACTCTAACCTATACAGACCAGGAACTGACCATCCATTATAACTCTAACCTATACAGAACAGGGCCTGATAATCCATTATAACTCTAACCTTTACTGACCAGGGACTCACCATCCATTATAACTCTAACCTATACAGACCAGGGACTGATCATCCATTATAACTCTAACCTGTACAGACCAGGGACTGACCATCCATTGTAACTCTAACCTATACAGACCAGGGACAGATCATCCATTATAACTCTAACCTATACAGACCAGGAACTGACCATCCATTATAACTCTAACCTATACAGACCAGGGCCTGATCATTCATTAGAACTCTAACGTATACAGACCAGGGACTGATCATCCATTATAACTCTAACCTATACAGACCAGGGACTGACCATCCATTATAATTCTTACCTATACAGACCAGGGCCTGATCATCCATTATAACTCTAACCTATACAGACCAGGGTCTGATCATCCATTATAACTCTAACCTATACAGACCAGGGCCTGATCATCCATTATAACTCTAACCTATACAGACCAGGGTCTGTTCATCCATTATAACTCTAACCTATACAGACCAGGGACTGACCATCCATTATACCTCTAACCTATACAGACCATTATAACTCTAACCTATACAGACCAGGGACTCATCATCAATTATAACTCTAACCTATACAGACCATGGACTGACCATCCATTATAACTCTAACCTATACAGACCAGGGACTGACCATCCATTATACCTCCAACCTATACAGACCATGGCCTGATCATCCATTATAACTCTAACCTATACAGACCAGGGACTGACCATCCATTTCAACTCTAACCTATAAAGACCAGGGACTCATAATCTATTATAACTCTAACCTATACAGACCAGGGACTGACCATCCATTATAACTCGAACCTATACAGACCAGGGCCTGATCATCCATTATAACTCTAACCTATACAGACCAGGGACTGACCATCTATCATAACTGTAACCTATACAGACCAGGGACTGACCATCCATTATAACTCTAACCTATACAGACCAGGGACTGACCATCCATTATAACTCTAACCTTTACAGACCAGGGACTGATCATCCATTATAACTCTAACATATACAGACCAGGGACTGACCATCCATTTGAACTCTAACCTATAATGACCAGGGACTCATAATCTATTATAACTCTAACCTATACAGACCAGGGACTGACCATCCATTATAACTCGAACCTATACAGACCAGGGCCTGATCATCCATTATAACTCTAACCTATACAGACCAGGGACTGATCATCCATTATAACTCTAACCTATACAGACCAGGGACTGACCATCCATTATAACTCTAACCTGTACAGACCAGGGACTGACCATCCATTGTAACTCTAACCTATACAGACCAGGGACAGATCATCCATTATAACTCTAACCTATACAGACCAGGAACTGACTATCCATTATATCTCTAACCTATACAGATCAGAGACTGACCATCCATTATAACTCGAACCTATACAGACCAGGGCCTGATCATCCATTATAACTCTAACCTATACAGACCAGGGACTGATCATCAATTTTAACTCTAACCTATACAGACCAGGGACTGACCATCCATTATAACTCTAACCTATACAGACCAGGGACTAACCATCCATTACAACTCTAACCTATACAGACCAGGGCCTGATCATCCATTATAACTCTAACCTATACAGACCAGGGCCTGATCATCCATTATAGCTCTAACCTATACAGACCAGGGACTGATCATCCATTATAACTCTAACCTATACAGACCAGGGACTGACCATCCATTATAACTCTAACCTATACAGAACAGGGCCTGATAATCCATTATAACTCTAACCTTTACTGACCAGGGACTCACCATCCATTATAACTCTAACCTATACAGACCAGGGCCTGATCATCCATTATAACTCTAACCTGTACAGACCAGGGACTGACCATCCATTGTAACTCTAACCTATACAGACCAGGGACAGATCATCCATTAGAACTCTAACCTATACAGACCAGGAACTGACCATCCATTATAACTCTAACCTATACAGACCAGGGCCTGATCATTCATTAGAACTCTAACGTATACAGACCAGGGACTGATCATCCATTATAACTCTAACCTATACAGACCAGGGACTGACCATCCGTTATAATTCTTACCTATACAGACCAGGGCATGATCATCCATTATAACTCTAACCTATACAGACCAGGGTCTGATCATCCATTATAACTCTAACCTATACAGACCAGGGCCTGATCATCCATTATAACTCTAACCTATACAGACCAGGGTCTGTTCATCCATTATAACTCTAACCTATACAGACCAGGGACTGACCATCCATTATAACTCTAACCTATACAGACCATTATAACTCTAACCTATACAGACCAGGGACTCATCATCAATTATAACTCTATCCTATACAGACCAGGGACTGACCATCCATTATAACTCTAACCTATACAGACCAGGGACTGACAGTCCATTATAAATCTAACCTATACAGACCAGGGCCTGATCATCCATTATAACTCTAACCTATACAGACCAGGGTCTGATCATCCATTATAACTCTAACCTATACAGACCAGGGCCTTATCATCCATTATAACTCTAACCTATACAGAACACTGACTGACCATCCATTATACCTCCAACCTATACAGACCAGGGCCTGATCATCCATTATAACTCTAACCTATACAGACCAGGGACTGACCATCTATCATAACTGTAACCTATACAGACCAGGGACTGACCATCCATTATAACTCTAACCTATACAGACCAGGGACTGACCATCCATTATAACTCTAACCTTTACAGACCAGGGACTGATCATCCATTATAACTCTAACCTATACAGACCAGGGACTGATCATCCATTATAACTCTAACCTATACAGACCAGGGACTGACCATCCATTATACCTCCAACCTATACAGACCAGGGACTGATCATCCATTATAACTCTAACCTATACAGACCAGGGACTGACCATCCATTATAACTGTAACCTATACAGACCAGGGACTGATCATCCATTATAACTCTAACCTATACAGACCGGGGCCTGATCATCCATTATAACTCTAACCTGTACAAACCAGGGACTGATCATCCACTATAACTCTAACCTATAAAGACCAGGGACTGATCATCCATTATAACTCTAACCTATACAGAACAGAGACTGACCATCCATATATAACTCTAACCTATACAGACCAGGGCCTGATCATCCATTATAACTCTAACCTATACAGACCAGGGCCTGATCATCCATTATAGCTCTAACCTATACAGAACAGGGCCTGATAATCCATTATAACTCTAACCTTTACTGACCAGGGACTCACCATCCATTATAACTCTAACCTATACAAACCAGGGACTGATCATCCATTATAACTCTAACCTGTACAGACCAGGGACTGACCATCCATTGTAACTCTAACCTATACAGACCAGGGACAGATCATCCATTTTAACTCTAACCTATACAGACCAGGAACTGACCATCCATTATAACTCTAACCTATACAGACCAGGGCCTGATCATTCCTTAGAACTCTAACGTATACAGACCAGGGACTGATCATCCATTATAACTCTAACCTATACAGACCAGGGACTGACCATCCATTATAATTCTTACCTATACAGACCAGGGCCTGATCATCCATTATAACTCTAACCTATACAGACCAGGGTCTGATCATCCATTATAACTCTAACCTATACAGACCAGGGCCTGATCATCCATTATAACTCTAACCTATACAGACCAGGGTCTGTTCATCCATTATAACTCTAACCTATACAGACCAGGGACTGACCATCCATTATAACTCTAACCTATACAGACCATTATAACTCTAACCTATACAGACCAGGGACTCATCATCAATTATAACTCTAACCTATACAGACCAGGGACTGACCATCCATTATAACTCTAACCTATACAGACCAGGGACTGATCATCCATTATAACTCTAACCTATACAGACCAGGGCCTGATCATCCATTATAACTCTAACCTATACAGACCAGGGCCTGATCATCCAATTATAACTCTAACCTATACAGACCAGGGCCTGATCATCCATTATAACTCTAACCTATACAGACCAGGGACTGACCATCCATTATAACTCTAACCTGTACAGACCAGGGACTGACCATCCATTGTAACTCTAACCTATACAGACCAGGGACAGATCATCCATTATAACTCTAACCTATACAGACCAGGAACTGACCATCCATTATAACTCTAACCTATACAGACCGGGGCCTGATCATCCATTATAACTCTAACCTGTACAAACCAGGGACTGATCATCCACTATAACTCTAACCTATAAAGACCAGGGACTGATCATCCATTATTACTCTAACCTATACAGACCAGGGACTGACCATCCATTATAACTCTAACCTATACAGACCAGGGACTACCCATCCATTACAACTCTAACCTATACAGACCAGGGCCTGATCATCCATTATAACTCTAACCTATACAGACCAGGGCCTGATCATCCATTATAGCTCTAACCTATACAGACCAGGGACTGATCATCCATTATAACTCTAACCTATACAGACCAGGGACTGACCATCCATTATAACTCTAACCTATACAGAACAGGGCCTGATAATCCATTATAACTCTAACCTTTACTGACCAGGGACTCACCATCCATTATAACTCTAACCTATACAGACCAGGGACTGATCATCCATTATAACTCTAACCTATACAGACCAGGGACTGACCATCCATTATAACTCTAACCTGTACAGACCAGGGACTGACCATCCATTGTAACTCTAACCTATACAGACCAGGGACAGATCATCCATTATAACTCTAACCTATACAGACCAGGGACTGACCATCCATTGTAACTCTAACCTATACAGACCAGGGATAGATCATCCATTATAACTCTAACCTATACAGACCAGGAACTGACCATCCATTATAACTCTAACCTATACAGACCAGGGCCTGATCATCCATTATAGCTCTAACCTATACAGACCAGGGACTGATCATCCATTTTAACTCTAACCTATACAGACCATTATAACTCTAACCTATACAGACCAGGGACTCGTCATCAATTTTAACTCTAACCTATACAGACCAGGGACTGATCATCCATTAAAACTCTAACCAATACAGACCAGGGACTGACCATCCATTATAACTCTAACCTATACAGACCAGGGACTAACCATCCATTACAACTCTAACCTATACAGACCAGGGCCTGATCATCCATTATAACTCTAACCTATACAGACCAGGGCCTGATCATCCATTATAGCTCTATCCTATACAGACCAGGGACTGACCATCCATTATAACTCTAACCTATACAGACCAGGGACTGACCATCCATTATAACTCTAACCTATACAGAACAGGGCCTGATAATCCATTATAACTCTAACCTTTACTGACCAGGGACTCACCATCCATTATAACTCTAACCTATACAGACCAGGGACTGATCATCCATTATAACTCTAACCTATACAGACCAGGGACTGACCATCCATTATAACTCTAACCTGTACAGACCAGGGACTGACCATCCATTGTAACTCTAACCTATACAGACCAGGGACAGATCATCCATTATAACTCTAACCTATACAGACCAGGAACTGACCATCCATTATAACTCTAACCTATACAGACCAGGGCCTGATCATTCATTAGAACTCTATCGTATACAGACCAGGGACTGATCATCCATTATAACTCTAACCAATACAGACCAGGGCCTGATCATCCATTATAGCTCTATCCTATACAGACCAGGGACTGACCATCCATTATAACTCTAACCTATACAGACCAGGGCCTGATCATCCATTATAGCTCTATCCTATACAGACCAGGGACTGACCATCCATTATAACTCTAACCTATACAGACCAGGGACTGACCATCCATTATAACTCTAACCTATACAGAACAGGGCCTGATAATCCATTATAACTCTAACCTTTACTGACCAGGGACTCACCATCCATTATAACTCTAACCTATACAGACCAGGGACTGATCATCCATTATAACTCTAACCTATACCGACCAGGGACTGACCATCAAATATAACTCTAACCTGTACAGACCAGGGACTGACCATCCATTGTAACTCTAACCTATACAGACCAGGGACAGATCATCCATTATAACTCTAACCTATACAGACCAGGGCCTGATCATCCATTATAACTCTAACCTATACAGACATGGGTCTGATCATCCATTATAACTCTAACCTATACAGACATGGGTCTGATCATCCATTATAACTCTAACCTATACAGACCAGGGCCTGATCATCCATTATAGCTCTAACCTATACAGACCAGGGACTGATCATCCATTATTACTCTAACCTATACAGACCAGGGACTGACCATCCATTATAACTCTAACCTATACAGACCAGGGACTACCCATCCATTACAACTCTAACCTATACAGACCAGGAACTGATCATCCATTATAACTCTAACCTATACAGACCAGGGCCTGATCATCCATTATAGCTCTAACCTATACAGACCAGGGACTGATCATCCATTATAACTCTAACCTATACAGACCAGGAACTGACCATCCATTATAACTCTAACCTATACAGACCAGGGCCTGATCATTCATTAGAACTCTATCGTATACAGACCAGGGACTGATCATCCATTATAACTCTAACCAATACAGACCAGGGCCTGATCATCCATTATAGCTCTATCCTATACAGACCAGGGACTGACCATCCATTATAACTCTAACCTATACAGACCAGGGCCTGATCATCCATTATAGCTGTATCCTATACAGACCAGGGACTGACCATCCATTATAACTCTAACCTATACAGACCAGGAACTGACCATCCATTATAACTCTAACCTATACAGACCGGGGCCTGATCATCCATTATAACTCTAACCTGTACAAACCAGGGACTGATCATCCACTATAACTCTAACCTATAAAGACCAGGGACTGATCATCCATTATAACTCTAACCTATACAGAACAGAAACTGACCATCCATATATAACTCTAACCTATACAGACCAGGGCCTGATCATCCATTATAACTCTAACCTATACAGACATGGGTCTGATCATCCATTAAAACTCTAACCTATACAGACATGGGTCTGATCATCCATTATAACTCTAAACTATACAGACCAGGGCCTGATCATCCATTATAGCTCTAACCTATACAGACCAGGGACTGATCATCCATTATAACTCTAACCTATACAGACCAGGGACTGACCATCCATTATAACTCTAACCTATACAGACCAGGGACTACCCATCCATTACAACTCTAACCTATACAGACCAGGGCCTGATCATCCATTATAACTCTAACCTATACAGACCAGGGCCTGATCATCCATTATAGCTCTAACCTATACAGACCAGGGACTGATCATCCATTATAACTCTAACCTATACAGACCAGGGTCTGACCATCCATTATAACTCTAACCTATACAGAACAGGGCCTGATAATCCATTATAACTCTAACCTTTACTGACCAGGGACTGACCATCCATTGTAACTCTAACCTATACAGACCAGGAACTGACCATCCATTGTAACTCTAACCTATACAGACCAGGGACAGATCATCCATTATAACTCTAACCTATACAGACCAGGGATAGATCATCCATTATAACTCTAACCTATACAGACCAGGAACTGACCATCCATTATAACTCTAACCTATACAGACCAGGGAAGGACCATCCATTATAACTCGAACCTATACAGAACAGGGCCTGATAATCCATTATAACTCTAACCTTTACTGACCAGGGACTGACCATCCATTGTAACTCTAACCTATACAGACCAGGAACTGACCATCCATTGTAACTCTAACCTATACAGACCAGGGACAGATCATCCATTATAACTCTAACCTATACAGACCAGGGATAGATCATCCATTATAACTCTAACCTATACAGACCAGGAACTGACCATCCATTATAACTCTAACCTATACAGACCAGGGAAGGACCATCCATTATAACTCGAACCTATACAGACCGGGGCCTGATCATCCATTATAACTCTAACCTGTACAAACCAGGGACTGATCATCCACTATAACTCTAACCTATAAAGACCAGGGACTGATCATCCATTATAACTCTAACCTATACAGAACAGAGACTGACCATCCATATATAACTCTTACCTATACAGACATGGGTCTGATCATCCATTATAACTCTACCCTATACAGACCAGGGCCTGATCATCCATTATAGCTCTAACCTATACAGACCAGGGACTGATCATCCATTATAACTCTAACCTATACAGACCATTATAACTCTAACCTATACAGACCAGGGACTCGTCATCAATTTTAACTCTAACCTATACAGACCAGGGACTGATCATCCATTATAACTCTAACCAATACAGACCAGGGACTGACCATCCATTATAACTCTAACCTATACAGACCAGGGACTAACCATCCATTACAACTCTAACCTATACAGACCAGGGCCTGATCATCCATTATAACTCTAACCTATACAGACCAGGGCCTGATCATCCATTATAGCTCTAACCTATACAGACCAGGGACTGATCATCCATTATTACTCTAACCTATACAGACCAGGGACTGACCATCCATTAGAACTCTAACCTATACAGAACAGGGCCTGATAATCCATTATAACTCTAACCTTTACTGACCAGGGACTCACCATCCATTATAACTCTAACCTATACAGACCAGGGACTGATCATCCATTATAACTCTAACCTATACAGACCAGGGACTGATCATCCATTATAACTCTAACCTATACTGACCAGGGATTGACCATCCATTATAACTCTAACCTGTACAGACCAGGGACTGACCATCCATTGTAACTCTAAACTATACAGACCAGGGACAGATCATCCATTATAACTCTAACCTATACAGACCAGGAACTGACCATCCATTATAACTCTAACCTATACAGACCAGGGACTGACCATCCATTATAACTCAAACCTATACAGACCAGGGCCTGATCATCCATTATAACTCTAACCTATACAGACCAGGGACTGATCATCCATTATAACTCTAACCTATACAGACCAGGGACTGACCATTCATTATAACTCTAACCTGTACAGACCAGGGACTGACCATCCATTGTAAATCTAACCTATACAAACCAGGGACTGATCATCCACTATAACTCTAACCTATAAAGACCAGGGACTGATCATCCATTATAACTCTAACCTATACAGAACAGAAACTGACCATCCATATATAACTCTAACCTATACAGACCAGGGCCTGATCATCCATTATAACTCTAACCTATACAGACATGGGTCTGATCATCCATTAAAACTCTAACCTATACAGACATGGGTCTGATCATCCATTATAACTCTAAACTATACAGACCAGGGCCTGATCATCCATTATAGCTCTAACCTATAGAGACCAGGGACTGATCATCCATTATAACTCTAACCTATACAGACCAGGGACTGACCATCCATTATAACTCTAACCTATACAGACCAGGGACTACCCATCCATTACAACTCTAACCTATACAGACCAGGGCCTGATCATCCATTATAACTCTAACCTATACAGACCAGGGCCTGATCATCCATTATAGCTCTAACCCATACAGACCAGGGACTGATCATCCATTATAACTCTAACCTATACAGACCAGGGTCTGACCATCCATTGTAACTCTAACCTATACAGAACAGGGCCTGATAATCCATTATAACTCTAACCTTTACTGACCAGGGACTGACCATCCATTGTAACTCTAACCTATACAGACCAGGAACTGACCATCCATTGTAACTCTAACCTATACAGACCAGGGACAGATCATCCATTATAACTCTAACCTATACAGACCAGGGATAGATCATCCATTATAACTCTAACCTATACAGACCAGGAACTGACCATCCATTATAACTCTAACCTATACAGACCAGGGAAGGACCATCCATTATAACTCGAACCTATACAGAACAGGGCCTGATAATCCATTATAACTCTAACCTGTACAAACCAGGGACTGATCATCCACTATAACTCTAACCTATAAAGACCAGGGACTGATCATCCATTATAACTCAAACCTATACAGACCAGGGCCTGATCATCCATTATAACTCTAACCTATACAGACCAGGGCCTGATCATCCATTATAACTCTAACCTATACAGACCAGGGACTGACCATTCATTATAACTCTAACCTGTACAGACCAGGGCCTGATCATCCATTATAGCTCTAACCTATACAGACCAGGGACTGATCATCCATTATAACTCTAACCTATACAGACCATTATAACTCTAACCTATACAGACCAGGGACTCGTCATCAATTTTAACTCTAACCTATACAGACCAGGGACTGATCATCCATTATAACTCTAACCTATACAGACCAGGAACTGACCATCCATTATAACTCTAACCTATACAGACCAGGGAAGGACCATCCATTATAACTCGAACCTATACAGACCGGGGCCTGATCATCCATTATAACTCTAACCTGTACAAACCAGGGACTGATCATCCACTATAACTCTAACCTATAAAGACCAGGGACTGATCATCCATTATAACTCTAACCTATACAGAACAGAGACTGACCATCCATATATAACTCTTACCTATACAGACATGGGTCTGATCATCCATTATAACTCTACCCTATACAGACCAGGGCCTGATCATCCATTATAGCTCTAACCTATACAGACCAGGGACTGATCATCCATTATAACTCTAACCTATACAGACCATTATAACTCTAACCTATACAGACCAGGGACTCGTCATCAATTTTAACTCTAACCTATACAGACCAGGGACTGATCATCCATTATAACTCTAACCAATACAGACCAGGGACTGACCATCCATTATAACTCTAACCTATACAGACCAGGGACTAACCATCCATTACAACTCTAACCTATACAGACCAGGGCCTGATCATCCATTATAACTCTAACCTATACAGACCAGGGCCTGATCATCCATTATAGCTCTAACCTATACAGACCAGGGACTGATCATCCATTATTACTCTAACCTATACAGACCAGGGACTGACCATCCATTAGAACTCTAACCTATACAGAACAGGGCCTGATAATCCATTATAACTCTAACCTTTACTGACCAGGGACTCACCATCCATTATAACTCTAACCTATACAGACCAGGGACTGATCATCCATTATAACTCTAACCTATACAGACCAGGGACTGATCATCCATTATAACTCTAACCTATACAGACCAGGGATTGACCATCCATTATAACTCTAACCTGTACAGACCAGGGACTGACCATCCATTGTAACTCTAAACTATACAGACCAGGGACAGATCATCCATTATAACTCTAACCTATACAGACCAGGAACTGACCATCCATTATAACTCTAACCTATACAGACCAGGGACTGACCATCCATTATAACTCAAACCTATACAGACCAGGGCCTGATCATCCATTATAACTCTAACCTATACAGACCAGGGACTGATCATCCATTATAACTCTAACCTATACAGACCAGGGACTGACCATTCATTATAACTCTAACCTGTACAGACCAGGGACTGACCATCCATTGTAAATCTAACCTATACAAACCAGGGACTGATCATCCACTATAACTCTAACCTATAAAGACCAGGGACTGATCATCCATTATAACTCTAACCTATACAGAACAGAAACTGACCATCCATATATAACTCTAACCTATACAGACCAGGGCCTGATCATCCATTATAACTCTAACCTATACAGACATGGGTCTGATCATCCATTAAAACTCTAACCTATACAGACATGGGTCTGATCATCCATTATAACTCTAAACTATACAGACCAGGGCCTGATCATCCATTATAGCTCTAACCTATAGAGACCAGGGACTGATCATCCATTATAACTCTAACCTATACAGACCAGGGACTGACCATCCATTATAACTCTAACCTATACAGACCAGGGACTACCCATCCATTACAACTCTAACCTATACAGACCAGGGCCTGATCATCCATTATAACTCTAACCTATACAGACCAGGGCCTGATCATCCATTATAGCTCTAACCCATACAGACCAGGGACTGATCATCCATTATAACTCTAACCTATACAGACCAGGGTCTGACCATCCATTGTAACTCTAACCTATACAGAACAGGGCCTGATAATCCATTATAACTCTAACCTTTACTGACCAGGGACTGACCATCCATTGTAACTCTAACCTATACAGACCAGGAACTGACCATCCATTGTAACTCTAACCTATACAGACCAGGGACAGATCATCCATTATAACTCTAACCTATACAGACCAGGGATAGATCATCCATTATAACTCTAACCTATACAGACCAGGAACTGACCATCCATTATAACTCTAACCTATACAGACCAGGGAAGGACCATCCATTATAACTCGAACCTATACAGAACAGGGCCTGATAATCCATTATAACTCTAACCTGTACAAACCAGGGACTGATCATCCACTATAACTCTAACCTATAAAGACCAGGGACTGATCATCCATTATAACTCAAACCTATACAGACCAGGGCCTGATCATCCATTATAACTCTAACCTATACAGACCAGGGCCTGATCATCCATTATAACTCTAACCTATACAGACCAGGGACTGACCATTCATTATAACTCTAACCTGTACAGACCAGGGCCTGATCATCCATTATAGCTCTAACCTATACAGACCAGGGACTGATCATCCATTATAACTCTAACCTATACAGACCATTATAACTCTAACCTATACAGACCAGGGACTCGTCATCAATTTTAACTCTAACCTATACAGACCAGGGACTGATCATCCATTATAACTCTAACCAATACAGACCAGGGACTGACCATCCATTATAACTCTAACCTATACAGACCAGGGACTAACCATCCATTACAACTCTAACCTATACAGACCAGGGCCTGATCATCCATTATAACTCTAACCTATACAGACCAGGGCCTGATCATCCATTATAGCTCTAACCTATACAGACCAGGGACTGATCATCCATTATTACTCTAACCTATACAGACCAGGGACTGACCATCCATTAGAACTCTAACCTATACAGAACAGGGCCTGATAATCCATTATAACTCTAACCTTTACTGACCAGGGACTCACCATCCATTATAACTCTAACCTATACAGACCAGGGACTGATCATCCATTATAACTCTAACCTATACAGACCAGGGACTGATCATCCATTATAACTCTAACCTATACAGACCAGGGATTGACCATCCATTATAACTCTAACCTGTACAGACCAGGGACTGACCATCCATTGTAACTCTAAACTATACAGACCAGGGACAGATCATCCATTATAACTCTAACCTATACAGACCAGGAACTGACCATCCATTATAACTCTAACCTATACAGACCAGGGACTGACCATTCATTATAACTCTAACCTGTACAGACCAGGGACTGACCATCCATTGTAACTCTAACCTATACAGACCAGGGACAGATCATCCATTATAACTCTAACCTATACAGACCAGGGACTGACCATCCATTATAATTCTTACCTATACAGACCAGGGCCTGATCATCCATTATAACTCTAACCTATACAGACCAGGGTCTGATCATCCATTATAACTCTAACCTATACAGACCAGGGCCTGATCATCCATTATAACTCTAACATATACAGACCAGGGTCTGTTCATCCATTATAACTCTAACCTATACAGACCAGGGACTGACCATCCATTATAACTCTAACCTATACAGACCAGGGACTGACCATCCATTATAACTCTAACCTATACAGACCAGGGACTGATCATCCATTATAACTCTAACCTATACAGACCAGGGACTGACCATCCATTATAACTCTAACCTATACAGACCAGGGACTGACCATCCATTATAAATCTAACCTATACAGACCAGGGCCTGATCATCCATTATAACTCTAACCTATACAGACCAGGGACTGACCATCCATTATAACTCGAAACTATACAGACCAGGGACTGACCATCCATTATAACTCTAACCTATACAGACCAGGGCCTGATCATTCATTATAACTGTAACGTATACAGACCAGGGACTGATCATCCATTATAACTCTAACCTGTACAGACCAGGGACTGACCATCCATTATAACTCTAACCTATACAGACCAGGGACTCATAATCTATTATAACTCTAACCTATACAGACCAGGGACTGACCATCCGTTATAACTCGAACCTATACAGACCAGGGCCTGATCATCCATTATAACTCTAACCTATACAGACCAGGGACTGACCATCTATCATAACTGTAACCTATACAGACCAGGGACTGACCATCCATTATAACTCTAACCTATACAGACCAGGGACTGACCATCCATTATAACTCTAACCTTTACAGACCAGGGACTGATCATCCATTATAACTGTAACCTATATAGACCAGGGCCTGACCATCCATTATAACTCGAACGTATATAGACCAGGTCCTGATCATCCATTATAACTCTAACCCATACAGACCAGGGTCTGATCATCCATTATAAGTCTAACCTATACAGACCAGGGACTGACCATCCATTATAACTCTAACCTATACAGACCAGGGACTGACCATCCATTACAACTCTAATCTATACAGACCAGGGCCTGATCATCCATTATAACTCTAACCTATACAGACCATTATAACTCTAACCTATACAGACAAGGGACTCATCATCAATTATAACTCTAACCTATACAGACCAGGGACTGACCATCCATTATAACTCTAACCTATACAGACAAGGGCCTGATCATCCATTATAACTCTAACCTATACAGACCAGGGTCTGATCATCCATTATAACGCTAACCTGTACAGACCAGGGCCTGAACATCCATTATAACTCTAACCTATACAGACCAGGGTCTGATCATCCATTATAACTCTAACCTATACAGTCCAGGGACTGACCATCCATTATAACTCTAACCTATACAGCCCAGGGCCTGATCATCCATTATAACTCTAACCTATACAGACCAGGGACTGACCATCCATTTTAACTCTAACCTATACAGACCAGGGCCTGGTAATCCATTATAACTCTAACCTATACTGACCAGGGACTCACCATCCATTATAACTCTTACCTATACAGACCAGGGACTGATCATCCATTATAACTCTAACCTATACAGACCAGGGACTGATCATCCATTATAACTCTAACCTATACAGACCAGGGACAGATCATCCATTATAACTCTAACCTATACAGACCAGGAACTGACCATCCATTATAACTCTAACCTATACAGACCAGGGCCTGATCATTCATTAGAACTCTAACGTATACAGACCAGGGACTGACCATCCATTATAATTCTAACCTATACAGACCATGGACTGACCATCCATTATAACTGTAACGTATACAGACCAGGGACTGATCATCCATTATAACTCTAACCTATACAGGCCAGGGATTGACCATCCATTATAACTCTAACATATACAGACCAGGGCCTGATCATCCATTATAACTCTAACCTATACAGACCAGGGTCTGATCATCCATTATAACTCTAACCTATACAGACCAGGGCCTGATCATCCATTATAACTCTAACCTATACAGACCAGGGACTGACCATCCAATATACCTCCAACCTATACAGACCAGGGACTGATAATCCATTATAACTCTAACCTATACAGACCAGGGACTGATCATCCATTATAACTGTAACCTATACAGACCAGGGACTGATCATCCATTATAACTCTAACCTATACAGACCGGGGCCTGATCATCCATTATAACTCTAACCTATACAGACCATTATAACTCTAACCTATACAGACCAGGGACTCATCATCAATTTTAACTCTAACCTATACAGACCAGGGACTGACCATCAATTATAACTCTAAACTATACAGACCAGGGACTCATCATCAATTATAACTCTAACCTATACAGACCAGGGACTGACCATCCATTATAACTCTAACCTATACAGACCAGGGACTGATCATCCATTATAACTCTAACCTATACAGACCAGGGCCTGATCATCCATTATAACTCTAACCTATACAGACCAGGGTCTGATCATCCATTATAACTCTAACCTATACAGACCAGGGCCTGATCATCCATTATAACTCTAACCTATACAGACCAGGGACTGACCATCCATTATACCTCCAACCTATACAGACCAGGGCCTGATCATCCATTATAACTCTAACCTATACAGACCAGGGACTGACCATCCATTTTAACTCTAACCTATAAAGACCAGGGACTCATAATCTATTATAACTCTAACCTATACAGACCAGGGACTGACCATCCATTATATCTCGAACCTATACATACCATGGCCTGATCATCCATTATAACTCTAACCTATACAGACCAGGGACTGAGCATCTATCATAACTGTAACCTATACAGACCAGGGACTGACCATCCATTATAACTCTAACCTATACAGACCATTATAACTCTAACCTATACAGACCAGGGACTCATAATCAATTATAACTCTAACCTATACAGACCAGGGACTGACCATCCATTATAACTCTAACCTATACAGACAAGGGCCTGATCATCCATTATAACTCTAACCTATACAGACCAGGGTCTGATCATCCATTATAACGCTAACCTGTACAGACCAGGGCCTGAACATCCATTATAACTCTAACCTATACAGACCAGGGTCTGATCATCCATTATAACTCTAACCTATACAGTCCAGGGACTGACCATCCATTATAACTCTAACCTATACAGCCCAGGGCCTGATCATCCATTATAACTCTAACCTATACAGACCAGGGACTGACCATCCATTTTAACTCTAACCTATACAGACCAGGGCCTGATAATCCATTATAACTCTTACCTATACTGACCAGGGACTCACCATCCATTATAACTCTAACCTATACAGACCAGGGACTGATCATCCATTATAACTCTAACCTATACAGACCAGGGACTGATCATCCATTATAACTCTAACCTGTACAGACCAGGGACTGACCATCCATTGTAACTCTAACCTATACAGACCAGGGACAGATCATCCATTATAACTCTAACCTATACAGACCAGGAACTGACCATCCATTATAACTCTAACCTATACAGACCAGGGCCTGATCATTCATTAGAACTCTAACGTATACAGACCAGGGACTGATCATCCATTATAACTCTAACCTATACAGACCAGGGTCTGATCATTTATTATAACTCTAACCTATACAGACCAGGGCCTGATCATCCAGTATAACTCTAACCTATACAGACCAGGGACTGACCATCCAATATACCTCCAACCTATACAGACCAGGGACTGATTATCCATTATAACTCTAACCTATACAGACCAGGGACTGATCATCCATTATAACTGTAACCTATACAGACCAGGGACTGATCATCCATTATAACTCTAACCTATACAGACCGGGGCCTGATCATCCATTAAAACTCTAACCTATACAGACCATTATAACTCTAACCTATACAGACCAGGGACTCATCATCAATTTTAACTCTAACCTATACAGACCAGGGACTGACCATCCATTATAACTCTAAACTATACAGACCAGGGACTCATCATCAATTATAACTCTAACCTATACAGACCAGGGACTGATCATCCATTATAACTCTAACCTATACAGACCAGGGTCTGATCATCTATTATAACTCTAACCTATACAGTCCAGGGACTGACCATCCATTATAACTCTAACCTATACAGACCTGGGCCTGATCATCCATTATAACTCTAACCTATACAGACCAGGGTCTGATCATCCATTATAAATCTAACCTATACAGACCAGGGACTGACCATCCATTATAACTCTAACCTATACAGACCAGGGACTGACCATCCATTACAACTCTAACCTATACAGACCAGGGCCTGATCATCCATTATAACTCTAACCTATACAGACCAGGGCCTGATCATCCATTATAGCTCTAACCTATACAGACCAGGGACTTATCATCCATTATCACTCTAACCTATACAGACCAGGGACTGACCATCCATTATAACTCTAACCTATACAGAACAGGGCCTGATAATCCATTATAACTCTAACCTCTACTGACCAGGGACTCACCATCCATTATAACTCTAACCTATACAGACCAGGGACTGATCATCCATTATAACTCTAACCTATACAGACCAGGGACTGACCATCCATTATAACTCTAACCTGTACAGACCAGGGACTGACCATCCATTGTAACTCTAACCTATACAGACCAGGGAAAGATCATCTATTATAACTCTAACCTATACAGACCAGGAACTGACCATCCATTATAACTCTAACCTATACAGACCAGGGCCTGATCATTCATTAGAACTCTAACGTATACAGACCAGGGACTCATCATCAATTATAACTCTAACCTATACAGACCAGGGACTGACCATCCATTATAACTCTAACCTATACAGACCAGGGACTGATCATCCATTATAACTCTAACCTATACAGACCAGGGACTGACCATCCATTATAACTCTAACCTATACAGACCAGGGCCTGATCATCCAGTATAACTCTAACCTATACAGACCAGGGACTGACCATCCAATATACCTCCAACCTATACAGACCAGGGACTGATTATCCATTATAACTCTAACCTATACAGACCAGGGACTGATCATCCATTATAACTGTAACCTATACAGACCAGGGACTGATCATCCATTATAACTCTAACCTATACAGACCGGGGCCTGATCATCCATTAAAACTCTAACCTATACAGACCATTATAACTCTAACCTATACAGACCAGGGACTCATCATCAATTTTAACTCTAACCTATACAGACCAGGGACTGACCATCCATTATAACTCTAAACTATACAGACCAGGGACTCATCATCAATTATAACTCTAACCTATACAGACCAGGGACTGATCATCCATTATAACTCTAACCTATACAGACCAGGGTCTGATCATCCATTATAACTCTAACCTATACAGTCCAGGGACTGACCATCCATTATAACTCTAACCTATACAGACCTGGGCCTGATCATCCATTATAACTCTAACCTATACAGACCAGGGTCTGATCATCCATTATAAATCTAACCTATACAGACCAGGGACTGACCATCCATTATAACTCTAACCTATACAGACCAGGGACTGACCATCCATTACAACTCTAACCTATACAGACCAGGGCCTGATCATCCATTATAACTCTAACCTATACAGACCAGGGCCTGATCATCCATTATAGCTCTAACCTATACAGACCAGGGACTTATCATCCATTATAACTCTAACCTATACAGACCAGGGACTGACCATCCATTATAACTCTAACCTATACAGAACAGGGCCTGATAATCCATTATAACTCTAACCTCTACTGACCAGGGACTCACCATCCATTATAACTCTAACCTATACAGACCAGGGACTGATCATCCATTATAACTCTAACCTATACAGACCAGGGACTGACCATCCATTATAACTCTAACCTGTACAGACCAGGGACTGACCATCCATTGTAACTCTAACCTATACAGACCAGGGAAAGATCATCTATTATAACTCTAACCTATACAGACCAGGAACTGACCATCCATTATAACTCTAACCTATACAGACCAGGGCCTGATCATTCATTAGAACTCTAACGTATACAGACCAGGGACTCATCATCAATTATAACTCTAACCTATACAGACCAGGGACTGACCATCCATTATAACTCTAACCTATACAGACCAGGGACTGATCATCCATTATAACTCTAACCTATACAGACCAGGGACTGACCATCCATTATAGCTCTAACCTATACAGACCAGGGACTGATCATCCATTATAACTCTAACCTATACAGACCAGGGACTCATCATCAATTTTAACTCTAACCTATACAGACCAGGGACTAATAATCTATTATAACTCTAACCTATACAGACCAGGGCCTGATCATCCATTATAACTCTAACATATACAGACCAGGGTCTGTTCATCCATTATAACTCTAACCTATACAGACCAGGGACTGATCATCCATTATAACTCTAACCTATACAGACCAGGGTCTGATCATCCATTATAACTCTAACCTATACAGACCAGGGCCTGATCATCCATTATAACTCTAACCTATACAGACCAGGGACTGACCATCCATTATACCTCCAACCTATACAGACCAGGGACTGATCATCCATTATAACTCTAACCTATACAGACCAGGGACTGATCATCCATTATAACTGTAACCTATACAGACCAGGGACTGATCATCCATTATAACTCTAACCTATACAGACCAGGGCCTGATCATCCATTATAACTCTAACCTGTACAAACCAGGGACTGATCAACAACTATAACTCTAACCTATAAAGACCAGGGCCTGATCATCCATTATAACTCTAACCTATACAGACATGGGTCTGATCATCCATTATAACTCTAACCTATACAGACCAGAGCCTGATCATCCATTATGGCTCTAACCTATACAGACCAAGGACTGATCATCCATTATAACTCTAACCTATACAGACCATTATAACTCTAACCTATACAGACAAGGGACTGACCATCCATTATAACTCTAACCTATACAGACCAGGGCCTGATCATCCATTATAACTCTAACCTATACAGACCAGGGACTGACCATCCATTATAACTCTAACCTATACAGACCAGGGACTGATCATCCATTATAACTCTAACCTATACAGACCAGGGACTGATCATCCATTATAACTGTAACCTATACAGACCAGGGACTGATCATCCATTATAACTCTAACCTATACAGACCAGGGCCTGATCATCCATTATAACTCTAACCTATACAGACCAGGGACTGATCATCCATTATAACTCTAACCTATACAGACCAGGGCCTGATCATCCATTATAACTCTAACCTGTACAAACCAGGGACTGATCAACAACTATAACTCTAACCTATACAGACCAGGGCCTGATCATCCATTATAGCTCTAACCTATACAGACCAAGGACTGATCATCCATTATAACTCTAACCTATACAGACCATTATAACTCTAACCTATACAGACAAGGGACTGACCATCCATTATAACTCTAACCTATACAGACCAGGGCCTGATCATCCATTATAACTCTAACCTATACAGACCAGGGACTGACCATCCATTATAACTCTAACCTATACAGACCAGGGACTGACCATCCATTATACCTCCAACCTATACAGACCAGGGACTGATCATCCATTATAACTCTAACCTATACAGACCAGGGACTGATCATCCATTATAACTGTAACCTATACAGACCAGGGACTGATCATCCATTATAACTCTAACCTATACAGACCAGGGCCTGATCATCCATTATAACTCTAACCTGTACAAACCAGGGACTGATCAACAACTATAACTCTAACCTATACAGACCAGGGCCTGATCATCCATTATAACTCTAACCTATACAGACATGGGTCTGATCATCCATTATAACTCTAACCTATACAGACCAGAGCCTGATCATCCATTATAGCTCTAACCTATACAGACCAAGGACTGATCATCCATTATAACTCTAACCTATACAGACCATTATAACTCTAACCTATACAGACAAGGGACTGACCATCCATTATAACTCTAACCTATACAGACCAGGGCCTGATCATCCATTATAACTCTAACCTATACAGACCAGGGACTGACCATCCATTATAACTCTAACCTATACAGACCAGGGACTGACCATCCATTATACCTCCAACCTATACAGACCAGGGACTGATCATCCATTATAACTCTAACCTATACAGACCAGGGACTGATCATCCATTATAACTGTAACCTATACAGACCAGGGACTGATCATCCATTATAACTCTAACCTATACAGACCAGGGCCTGATCATCCATTATAACTCTAACCTGTACAAACCAGGGACTGATCAACAACTATAACTCTAACCTATACAGACCAGGGCCTGATCATCCATTATAACTCTAACCTATACAGACATGGGTCTGATCATCCATTATAACTCTAACCTATACAGACCAGAGCCTGATCATCCATTATAGCTCTAACCTATACAGACCAAGGACTGATCATCCATTATAACTCTAACCTATACAGACCATTATAACTCTAACCTATACAGACAAGGGACTGACCATCCATTATAACTCTAACCTATACAGACCAGGGCCTGATCATCCATTATAACTCTAACCTATACAGACCAGGGACTGACCATCCATTATAACTCTAACCTATACAGACCAGGGACTGACCATCCATTATAACTCTAACCTATACAGACCAGGGCCTGATCATTCATTATAACTCTAACGTATACAGACCAGGGACTGATCATCCATTATAACTCTAACCAATACAGACCAGGGACTGACCATCCATTAAAACTCTAACCTATACAGACCAGGGCCTGATCATTCATTATAACTCTAACCTATACAGACCAGGGTCTGATCATCCATTATAACTCTCACCTATACAGACCAGGGCCTGATCATCCATTATAACTCTAAGCTATACAGACCAGGGACTGATCATCCATTATAACTCTAACCTATACAGACCATTATAACTCTAACCTATACAGACCAGGGACTCATCATCAATTTTAACTCTAACCTATACAGACCAGGGACTGACCATCCATTATAACTCTAACCTATACAGACCAGGGACTGATCATCCATTATAACTCTAACCTATACAGACCAGGGACTGACCATCCATTATAACTCTAACCTATACAGACCAGGGACTGACCATCCATTATAACTCTATCCTATACAGACCAGGGCCTGATCATCCATTATAACTCTAACCTATACAGACCAGGGACTGACCATCCATTATAACTCGAACCTATACAGACCAGGGTCTGACCATCCATTAAAACTCTAACCTATAAAGACCAGGGCCTGATCATTCATTATAACTCTAACCTATACAGACCAGGGTCTGATCATCCATTATAACTCTCACCTATACAGACCAGGGCCTGATCATCCATTATAACTCTAACCCATACAGACCAGGGACTGACCATCCATTATACCTCCAACCTATACAGACCAGGGACTGATCATCCATTATAACTCTAACCTATACAGACCAGGGACTGATCATCCATTATAACTGTAACCTATACAGAACAGGGACTGATCATCCATTATAACTCTAACCTATACAGACCAGGGCCTGATCATCCATTATAACTCTAACCTATACAGACCAGGGACTGACCATCCATTATAACTCAAATGTATACAGACCAGGGCCTGATCATCGATTATAACTCTAACCTATACAGACCAGGGCCTGATCATCCATTATAACTCTAACCTATACAGATCAGGGACTGACCATCCATTATAACTCTAACCTATACAGACCAGGGACTGATCATCCATTATAACTCTAACCTATACAGACCAGGGACTGATCATCCATTATAACTCTAACCTATACAGACCAGGGTCCGATCATCCAATATAACCCAAACCTATACAGACCAGGGACTGACAATACATTATAACTCTAACCTATACAGACCAGGGACTGACCATCCATTATAACTCTAACCTATACAGACCAGGGCCTGATCATCAGTTATAACTCTAACCTATACAGACCAGGGTCATGATCATCCATTATAACTCTAACCTATACAGACCAGGGACTGACCATCCATTATAACTCAAACCTTTACAGACCAGGGACTGATCATCGATTTTAACTCTAACCTATACAGACCAGGGACTGACCATCCATTATAACTCTAACCTATACAGACCAGGACCTGATCATCCATTATAACTCTAACCTATACAGACCAGGGACTGACCATCCATTATAACACTTACCTATACAGACCAGGGACTGACCATCCATTATAACTCTAACCTATACAGACCAGGGACTGATCATCCATTATAACTCTAACCTATACACACCAGGGACTGACCATCCATTATAACTCTAACCTATACAGACCAGGGCCTGATCATTCATTATAACTCTAACCTGTACAGACCAGGGCCTGATCATCCATTATAACTCTAACCTGTACAGACCAGGGCCTGATCATCCATTATAACGCTAACCTGTACAGACCAGGGCCTGATCATCCATTATAACTCTAACCTGTACAGACCAGGGCCTGATCATCCATTATAACTCTAAACTATACAGACCAGGGTCTGATCATCCATTATAACTCTAACCTATACAGTCCAGGGACTGACCATCCATTATAACTCTAACCTATACAGACCAGGGCCTGATCATCCATTATAGCTCTAACCTATACAGACCAGGGACTGACCATCCATTTAACTCTAACCTATACAGACCAGGGACTCACCATCCATTATAACTCTAACCTATACAGACCAGGGACTGATCATCCATTATAACTCTAACCTATACAGACCATTATAACTCTAACCTATACAGACCAGGGACTCATCATCAATTATAACTCTAACCTATACAGACCAGGGACTGACCATCCATTATAACTCTAACCTATACAGACCAGGGACTGATCATCCATTATAACTCTAACCTATACAGACCAGGGACTGACCATCCATTATAACTCTAACCTATACAGACCAGGGACTTACCATACATTATAACTCTAACCTATACAGACCAGGGACTGACCATCCATTATAACTCTAACATATACAGACTTGGGCCTGATCATCGGTTATAACTCTAACCTATACAGACCAGGGCATGATCATCCATTATAACTCTAACCTATACAGACCAGGGACTGACCATCCATTATAACTCTAACATATACAGACCAGGGACTGATCATCCATTATAACTCTAACCTATACAGACCAGGGTCCGATCATCCAATATAACCCAAACCTATACAGACCAGGGACTGACCATACATTATAACTCTAACCTATACACACCAGGGACTGACCATCCATTATAACTCTAACCTATACATACCAGGGCCTGATCATTCATTATAACTCTAACGTATACAGACCAGGGACTGATCATCCATTAAAACTCTAACCTATACAGACCAGGGACTGACCATCCATTATAACTCTAACCTATACAGACAAAGGAATGATCATCCATTTTAACTCTAACCTGTACAGACCATGGCCTGATCATCCATTATAACTCTAACCTATACAGACCAGGGTCTGATCATCCATTATAACTCTAACCTATACACACCAGGGACTGACCATCCATTATAACTCTAACCTATACAGACCAGGGACTGATCATCCATTATAACTCTAACCTATACAGACCAGGGACTGATCATCCATTATAACTCTAACCTATACAGACCAGGGTCCGATCATCCAATATAACCCAAACCTTTACAGACTAGGGACTTACCATACATTATAACTCTAACCTATACAGACCAGGGACTGACCATCCATTATAACTCTAACATATACAGACCAGGGCCTGATCATCAGTTATAACTCTAACCTATACAGACCAGGGCATGATCATCCATTATAACTCTAACCTATACAGATCAGGGACTAACCATCCATTATAACTCTAACCTATACAGACCAGGGACTGATCATCCATTAGAACTCTAACCTATACAGACCAGGGACTGATCATCCATTATAACTCTAACCTATACAGACCAGGGTCCGATCATCCAATATAACCCAAACCTATACAGACCAGGGACTGACCATACATTATAACTCTAACCTATACACACCAGGGACTGACCATCCATTATAACTCTAACCTATTCAGACCAGTGCCTGATCATTCATTATAACTCTAACGTATAGAGACCAGGGACTGATCATCCATTATAACTCTAACGTATACAGACCAGGGACTGATCATCCATTAAAACTCTAACCTATACAGACCAGGGACTGACCATCCATTATAACTCTAACCTATACAGACCAGGGCCTCATCATCCATTATAACTCAAACCTATACAGACCAGGGCCTGATCATCCATTATAACTCTAACCTATACAGACCAGGGACTCACCATCCATTATAACTCTAACCTATACAGACCAGGGACTGACCATCCATTATAACTCTAACCTATACAGACCAGGGTCCGATCATCCAATATAACCCAAACCTATACAGACCAGGGACTGATCATCCATTAAAACTCTAACCTATACAGACCAGGGACTGACCATCCATTATAACTCTAACCTATACAGACAAAGGAATGATCATCCATTTTAACTCTAACCTGTACAGACCATGGCCTGATCATCCATTATAACTCTAACCTATACAGACCAGGGTCTGATCATCCATTATAACTCTAACCTATACACACCAGGGACTGACCATCCATTATAACTCTAACCTATACAGACCAGGGACTGATCATCCATTATAACTCTAACCTATACAGACCAGGGACTGATCATCCATTATAACTCTAACCTATACAGACCAGGGTCCGATCATCCAATATAACCCAAACCTTTACAGACTAGGGACTTACCATACATTATAACTCTAACCTATACAGACCAGGGACTGACCATCCATTATAACTCTAACATATACAGACCAGGGCCTGATCATCAGTTATAACTCTAACCTATACAGACCAGGGCATGATCATCCATTATAACTCTAACCTATACAGATCAGGGACTAACCATCCATTATAACTCTAACCTATACAGACCAGGGACTGATCATCCATTATAACTCTAACGTATACAGACCAGGGACTGATCATCCATTAAAACTCTAACCTATACAGACCAGGGACTGACCATCCATTATAACTCTAACCTATACAGACCAGGGCCTCATCATCCATTATAACTCAAACCTATACAGACCAGGGCCTGATCATCCATTATAACTCTAACCTATACAGACCAGGGACTCACCATCCATTATAACTCTAACCTATACAGACCAGGGACTGACCATCCATTATAACTCTAACCTATACAGACCAGGGACTGACTATCCATTACAACTCTAACCTATACAGACCAGGGCCTGATCATCCATTATAACTCTAACCTATACAGACCAGGGACTGACCATCCATTATAGCTCTAACCTATACAGACCAGGGACTGACCATCCATTATAACTCTAACCTATACAGACCAGGGACTGACCATCCATTATAACTCTAACCTATACAGACCAGGGACTGATCATCCATTATAACTCTAACCTATACAGACCAGGGACTCACCATCCATTATAACTCTAACCTATACAGACCAGGGACTGATCATCCATTATAACTCTAACCTATACAGACCAGGGACTGACCATCCATTATAACTCTAACCTGTACAGACCAGGGACTGACCATACATTGTAACTCTAACCTATACAGACCAGGGACAGATCATCCATTATAACTCTAATCTATACAGAACAGGAACTGACCATCCATTATAACTCTAACCTATACAGACCAGGGACTGACCATCCATTATAACTCTAACCTATACAGACCATTATAACTCTAACCTATACAAACCAGGGACTCATCATCAATTATAACTCTAACCTATACAGACCAGGGACTGACCATCCATTAGAACTCTAACCTATACAGACCAGGGACTGATCATCCATTATAACTCTAACCTATACAGACCAGGGACTGACCATCCATTATAACTCTAACCTATACAGACCAGGGACTGACCATCCATTATAACTGTAACCTATACAGACCAGGGCCTGACCATCCATTATAACTCTAACATATACAGACCAGGGACTGATCATCCATTATAACTCTAACCTATACAGACCAGGGTCCGATCATCCAATATAACCCAAACCTATACAGACCAGGGACTGACCATACATTATAACTCTAACCTATACACACCAGGGACTGACCATCCATTATAACTCTAACCTATACATACCAGGGCCTGATCATTCATTATAACTCTAACGTATACAGACCAGGGACTGATCATCCATTAAAACTCTAACCTATACAGACCAGGGACTGACCATCCATTATAACTCTAACCTATACAGACAAAGGCCTGATCATCCATTTTAACTCTAACCTGTACAGACCATGGCCTGATCATCCATTATAACTCTAACCTATACAGACCAGGGTCTGATCATCCATTATAACTCTAACCTATACACACCAGGGACTGACCATCCATTATAACTCTAACCTATACAGACCAGGGACTGATCATCCATTATAACTCTAACCTATACAGACCAGGGACTGATCATCCATTATAACTCTAACCTATACAGACCAGGGTCCGATCATCCAATATAACCCAAACCTTTACAGACTAGGGACTTACCATACATTATAACTCTAACCTATACAGACCAGGGACTGACCATCCATTATAACTCTAACATATACAGACCAGGGCCTGATCATCAGTTATAACTCTAACCTATACAGACCAGGGCATGATCATCCATTATAACTCTAACCTATACAGATCAGGGACTAACCATCCATTATAACTCTAACCTATACAGACCAGGGACTGATCATCCATTAGAACTCTAACCTATACAGACCAGGGACTGATCATCCATTATAACTCTAACCTATACAGACCAGGGTCCGATCATCCAATATAACCCAAACCTATACAGACCATGGACTGACCATACATTATAACTCTAACCTATACACACCAGGGACTGACCATCCATTATAACTCTAACCTATTCAGACCAGTGCCTGATCATTCATTATAACTCTAACGTATAGAGACCAGGGACTGATCATCCATTATAACTCTAACGTATACAGACCAGGGACTGATCATCCATTAAAACTCTAACCTATACAGACCAGGGACTGACCATCCATTATAACTCTAACCTATACAGACCAGGGCCTCATCATCCATTATAACTCAAACCTATACAGACCAGGGCCTGATCATCCATTATAACTCTAACCTATACAGACCAGGGACTCACCATCCATTATAACTCTAACCTATACAGACCAGGGACTGACCATCCATTATAACTCTAACCTATACAGACCAGGGACTGACTATCCATTACAACTCTAACCTTTACAGACCAGGGCCTGATCATCCATTATAACTCTAACCTATACAGACCAGGGACTGACCATCCATTATAGCTCTAACCTATACAGACCAGGGACTGACCATCCATTATAACTCTAACCTATACAGACCAGGGACTGACCATCCATTATAACTCTAACCTATACAGACCAGGGACTGATCATCCATTATAACTCTAACCTATACAGACCAGGGACTCACCATCCATTATAACTCTAACCTATACAGACCAGGGACTGATCATCCATTATAACTTTAACCTATACAGACCAGGGACTGACCATCCATTATAACTCTAACCTGTACAGACCAGGGACTGACCATACATTGTAACTCTAACCTATACAGACCAGGGACAGATCATCCATTATAACTCTAAACTATACAGAACAGGAACTGACCATCCATTTTACTCTAACCTATACAGACCAGGGACTGACCATCCATTATAACTCTAACCTATACAGACCATTATAACTCTAACCTATACAAACCAGGGACTCATCATCAATTATAACTCTAACCTATACAGACCAGGGACTGACCATCCATTAGAACTCTAACCTATACAGACCAGGGACTGATCATCCATTATAACTCTAACCTATACAGACCAGGGACTGACCATCCATTATAACTCTAACCTTTACAGACCAGGGACTGACCATCCATTATAACTGTAACCTATACAGACCAGGGCCTGATCATCCATTATAACTCTAACCTATACAGACCAGGGACTGACCATCCATTATAACTCGAACCTATACAGACCAGGGACTGACCATCCATTATAACTCTAACCTATACAGACCAGGGCCTTATCATTCATTATAACTCTGACGTATACAGACCAGGGACTGATCATCCATTATAACTCTAACCTACACAGACCAGGGACTGTCCATCCATTTTAACTCTAACCTATACAGACCAGGGCCTGATCATCCATTATAATTCTAACCTATACAGACCAGGGTCTGATCATCCATTATAACTCTAACCTATACAGACCAGGGACTGATCATCCATTATAACTCTAACCTATACAGACACGGGACTGACCATCCATTATACCTCCAACCTATACAGACCAGGGACTGATCATCCATTATAACTCTAACCTATACAGACCAGGGACTGATCATCCATTATAACTCTAACCTATACAGACATGGGTCTGATCATCCATTATAACTCTAACCTATACAGACCGGGGACTGACCATCCATTATAACTCTAACCTATACAGACCAGGGACTGACCATCCATTATAACTCTAACCTATACAGACCAGGGACTGATCATCCATTATAACTCTAACCTATACAGACCAGGGACTGACCATCCATTATAACTCTAACCTGTACAGACCAGGGACTGACCATACATTGTAACTCTAACCTATACAGACCAGGGACAGATCATCCATTATAACTCTAATCTATACAGAACAGGAACTGACCATCCATTATAACTCTAACCTATACAGACCAGGGACTGACCATCCATTATAACTCTAACCTATACAGACCATTATAACTCTAACCTATACAAACCAGGGACTCATCATCAATTATAACTCTAACCTATACAGACCAGGGACTGACCATCCATTAGAACTCTAACCTATACAGACCAGGGACTGATCATCCATTATAACTCTAACCTATACAGACCAGGGACTGACCATCCATTATAACTCTAACCTATACATACCAGGGCCTGATCATTCATTATAACTCTAACGTATACAGACCAGGGACTGATCATCCATTAAAACTCTAACCTATACAGACCAGGGACTGACCATCCATTATAACTCTAACCTATACAGACAAAGGCCTGATCATCCATTTTAACTCTAACCTGTACAGACCATGGCCTGATCATCCATTATAACTCTAACCTATACAGACCAGGGTCTGATCATCCATTATAACTCTAACCTATACACACCAGGGACTGACCATCCATTATAACTCTAACCTATACAGACCAGGGACTGATCATCCATTATAACTCTAACCTATACAGACCAGGGACTGATCATCCATTATAACTCTAACCTATACAGACCAGGGTCCGATCATCCAATATAACCCAAACCTTTACAGACTAGGGACTTACCATACATTTTAACTCTAACCTATACAGACCAGGGACTGACCATCCATTATAACTCTAACATATACAGACCAGGGCCTGATCATCAGTTATAACTCTAACCTATACAGACCAGGGCATGATCATCCATTATAACTCTAACCTATACAGATCAGGGACTAACCATCCATTATAACTCTAACCTATACAGACCAGGGACTGATCATCCATTAGAACTCTAACCTATACAGACCAGGGACTGATCATCCATTATAACTCTAACCTATACAGACCAGGGTCCGATCATCCAATATAACCCAAACCTATACAGACCAGGGACTGACCATACATTATAACTCTAACCTATACACACCAGGGACTGACCATCCATTATAACTCTAACCTATTCAGACCAGTGCCTGATCATTCATTATAACTCTAACGTATAGAGACCAGGGACTGATCATCCATTATAACTCTAACGTATACAGACCAGGGACTGATCATCCATTAAAACTCTAACCTATACAGACCAGGGACTGACCATCCATTATAACTCTAACCTATACAGACCAGGGCCTCATCATCCATTATAACTCAAACCTATACAGACCAGGGCCTGATCATCCATTATAACTCTAACCTATACAGACCAGGGACTCACCATCCATTATAACTCTAACCTATACAGACCAGGGACTGACCATCCATTATAACTCTAACCTATACAGACCAGGGACTGACTATCCATTACAACTCTAACCTATACAGACCAGGGCCTGATCATCCATTATAACTCTAACCTATACAGACCAGGGACTGACCATCCATTATAGCTCTAACCTATACAGACCAGGGACTGACCATCCATTATAACTCTAACCTATACAGACCAGGGACTGACCATCCATTATAACTCTAACCTATACAGACCAGGGACTGATCATCCATTATAACTCTAACCTATACAGACCAGGGACTCACCATCCATTATAACTCTAACCTATACAGACCAGGGACTGATCATCCATTATAACTCTAACCTATACAGACCAGGGACTGACCATCCATTATAACTCTAACCTGTACAGACCAGGGACTGACCATACATTGTAACTCTAACCTATACAGACCAGGGACAGATCATCCATTATAACTCTAAACTATACAGAACAGGAACTGACCATCCATTATAACTCTAACCTATACAGACCAGGGACTGACCATCCATTATAACTCTAACCTATACAGACCATTATAACTCTAACCTATACAAACCAGGGACTCATCATCAATTATAACTCTAACCTATACAGACCAGGGACTGACCGTCCATTAGAACTCTAACCTATACAGACCAGGGACTGATCATCCATTATAACTCTAACCTATACAGACCAGGGACTGACCATCCATTATAACTCTAACCTATACAGACCAGGGACTGACCATCCATTATAACTGTAACCTATACAGACCAGGGCCTGATCATCCATTATAACTCTAACCTATACAGACCAGGGACTGACCATCCATTATAACTCGAACCTATACAGACCAGGGACTGACCATCCATTATAACTCTAACCTATACAGACCAGGGCCTTATCATTCATTATAACTCTGACGTATACAGACCAGGGACTGATCATCCATTATAACTCTAACCTACACAGACCAGGGACTGACCATCCATTTTAACTCTAACCTATACAGACCAGGGCCTGATCATCCATTATAATTCTAACCTATACAGACCAGGGTCTGATCATCCATTATAACTCTAACCTATACAGACCAGGGACTGATCATCCATTATAACTCTAACCTATACAGACACGGGACTGACCATCCATTATACCTCCAACCTATACAGACCAGGGACTGATCATCCATTATAACTCTAACCTATACAGACCAGGGCCTGGTCATCCATTATAACTTTAACCTATACAGAACAGAGACTGACCATCCATATATAACTCTAACCTATACAGACCAGGGCCTGATCATCCATTATAACTCTAACCTATACAGACATGGGTCTGATCATCCATTATAACTCTAACCTATACAGACCGGGGACTGACCATCCATTATAACTCTAACCTATACAGACCAGGGACTGACCATACATTATAACTCTAACGTATACAGACCAGGGCCTGATCATCCATTATAACTCTAACCTATCCAGACCAGGGCCTGATCATCCATTATAACTCTAACCTATACAGATCAGGGACTGACCATCCATTATAACTCTAACCTATACAGACCAGGGACTGATCATCCATTATAACTCTAACCTATACAGACCAGGGACTGATCATCCATTATAACTCTAACCTATACAGATCAGGGTCCGATCATCCAATATAACCCAAACCTTTACAGACCAGGGACTTACCATACATTATAACTCTAACCTATACAGACCAGGGACTGACCATCCATTATAACTCTAACATATACAGACCAGGGCCTGATCATCAGTTATAACTCTAACCTATACAGACCAGGGCATGATCATCCATTATAACTCTAACCTATACAGATCAGGGACTGACCATCCATTATAACTCTAACCTATACAGACCAGGGACTGATCATCCATTAGAACTCTAACCTATACAGACCAGTGACTGATCATCCATTATAACTCTAACCTATACAGACCAGGGTCCGATCATCCAATATAACCCAAACCTATACAGACCAGGGACTGACCATACATTATAACTCTAACCTATACACACCAGGGACTGACCATCCATTATAACTCTAACCTATACAGACCAGGGCCTGATCATTCATTATAACTCTAACGTATAGAGACCAGGGACTGATCATCCATTATAACTCTAACGTATACTGACCAGGGACTAATCATCCATTAAAACTCTAACCTATACAGACCAGGGACTGATCATCCATTATAACTCTAACCTATACAGACCAGGGACTGATCATCCATTATAATTCTAACCTATACAGACCAGGGACTGATCATCCATTATAACTCTAACCTATACAGACCAGGGCCTGATCATCCATTATAACTTTAACCTGTACAAACCAGGGACTGATCATCCACTATAACTCTAACCTATAAAGACCAGGGACTGATCATCCATTATAACTCTAACCTATACAGAACAGAGACTGACCATCCATATATAACTCTAACCTATACAGACCAGGGCCTGATCATCCATTATAACTCTAACCTATACAGACATGGGTCTGATCATCCACTATAACTCTAACCTATACAGACCGGGGACTGACCATCCATTATAACTCTAACCTATACAGACCAGGGACTGACCATACATTATAACTCTAACGTATACAGACCAGGGCCTGATCATCCATTATAACTCTAACCTATACAGACCAGGGCCTGATCATCCATTATAACTCTAACCTATACAGATCAGGGACTGACCATCCATTATAACTCTAACGTATACAGACCAGGGAGTGATCATCCATTATAACTCTAACATTTACAGACCAGGGACTGACCATCCTTTATAACTCTAACCTATACAGACCAGGTTCCGATCATCCAATATAACCCAAACCTTTACAGACCAGGGACTTACCATACATTATAACTCTAACCTATACAGACCAGGGACTGACCATCCATTATAACTCTAACATATGCAGACCAGGGCCTGATCATCAGTTATAACTCTAACCTATACAGACCAGGGCATGATCATCCATTATAACTCTAACCTATACAGATCAGGGACTGACCATCCATTATAACTCTAACCTATACAGACCAGGGACTGATCATCCATTAGAACTCTAACCTATACAGACCAGGGACTGATCATCCATTATAACTCTAACCTATACAGACCAGGGTCCGATCATCCAATATAACCCAAACCTATACAGACCAGGGACTGACCATACATTATAACTCTAACCTATACACACCAGGGACTGACCATCCATTATAACTCTAACCTATACAGACCAGGGCCTGATCATTCATTATAACTCTAACGTATAGAGACCAGGGACTGATCATCCATTATAACTCTAACGTATACAGACCAGGGACTGATCATCCATTATAACTCTAACCTATACAGACCAGGGACTCACCATCCATTATAACTCTAACCTATACAGACCAGGGACTGATCATCCATTATAACTCTAACCTATACAGACCAGGGACTGACCATCCATTATAACTCTAACCTGTACAGACCAGGGACTGACCATACATTGTAACTCTAACCTATACAGACCAGGGACAGATCATCCATTATAACTCTAACCTATACAGACCAGGAACTGACCATCCATTATAACTCTAACCTATACAGACCAGGGCCTGATCATTCATTAGAACTCTAATGTATACAGACCATTATAACTCTAACCTATACAGACCAGGGTCTGATCATCCATTATAACTCTAACCTATACAGACCAGGGCCTGATCATCCATTATAACTGTAACCTATACAGACCAGGGCCTGATCATCCATTATAACTCTAACCTATACAGACCAGGGACTGACCATCCATTATAACTCGAACCTATACAGACCAGGGACTGACCATCCATTATAACTCTAACCTATACAGACCAGGGCCTGATCATTCATTATAACTCTGACGTATACAGACCAGGGACTGATCATCCATTATAACTCTAACCTACACAGACCAGGGACTGACCATCCATTTTAACTCTAACCTATACAGACCAGGGCCTGATCATCCACTATAACTCTAACCTATAAAGACCAGGGACTGATCATCCATTATAACTCTAACCTATACAGAACAGAGACTGACCATCCATATATAACTCTAACCTATACAGACCAGGGCCTGATCATCCATTATAACTCTAACCTATACAGACATGGGTCTGATCATCCACTATAACTCTAACCTATACAGACCGGGGACTGACCATCCATTATAACTCTAACCTATACAGACCAGGGACTGACCATACATTATAACTCTAACGTATACAGACCAGGGCCTGATCATCCATTATAACTCTAACCTATACAGACCAGGGCCTGATCATCCATTATAACTCTAACCTATACAGATCAGGGACTGACCATCCATTATAACTCTAACGTATACAGACCAGGGAGTGATCATCCATTATAACTCTAACATTTACAGACCAGGGACTGACCATCCTTTATAACTCTAACCTATACAGACCAGGTTCCGATCATCCAATATAACCCAAACCTTTACAGACCAGGGACTTACCATACATTATAACTCTAACCTATACAGACCAGGGACTGACCATCCATTATAACTCTAACATATGCAGACCAGGGCCTGATCATCAGTTATAACTCTAACCTATACAGACCAGGGCATGATCATCCATTATAACTCTAACCTATACAGATCAGGGACTGACCATCCATTATAACTCTAACCTATACAGACCAGGGACTGATCATCCATTAGAACTCTAACCTATACAGACCAGGGACTGATCATCCATTATAACTCTAACCTATACAGACCAGGGTCCGATCATCCAATATAACCCAAACCTATACAGACCAGGGACTGACCATACATTATAACTCTAACCTATACACACCAGGGACTGACCATCCATTATAACTCTAACCTATACAGACCAGGGCCTGATCATTCATTATAACTCTAACGTATAGAGACCAGGGACTGATCATCCATTATAACTCTAACGTATACAGACCAGGGACTGATCATCCATTATAACTCTAACCTATACAGACCAGGGACTCACCATCCATTATAACTCTAACCTATACAGACCAGGGACTGATCATCCATTATAACTCTAACCTATACAGACCAGGGACTGACCATCCATTATAACTCTAACCTGTACAGACCAGGGACTGACCATACATTGTAACTCTAACCTATACAGACCAGGGACAGATCATCCATTATAACTCTAACCTATACAGACCAGGAACTGACCATCCATTATAACTCTAACCTATACAGACCAGGGCCTGATCATTCATTAGAACTCTAATGTATACAGACCATTATAACTCTAACCTATACAGACCAGGGTCTGATCATCCATTATAACTCTAACCTATACAGACCAGGGCCTGATCATCCATTATAACTGTAACCTATACAGACCAGGGCCTGATCATCCATTATAACTCTAACCTATACAGACCAGGGACTGACCATCCATTATAACTCGAACCTATACAGACCAGGGACTGACCATCCATTATAACTCTAACCTATACAGACCAGGGCCTGATCATTCATTATAACTCTGACGTATACAGACCAGGGACTGATCATCCATTATAACTCTAACCTACACAGACCAGGGACTGACCATCCATTTTAACTCTAACCTATACAGACCAGGGCCTGATCATCCATTATAACTCTAACCTATACAGACCAGGGTCTGATCATCCATTATAACTCTAACCTATACAGACCAGGGACTGATTATCCATTATAACTCTAACCTATACAGACCCGGGACTGACCATCCATTATACCTCCAACCTATACAGACCAGGGACTGATCATCCATTATAACTCTAACCTATACAGACCAGGGCCTGATCATCCATTATAACTCTAACCTATACAGACCAGGGACTGATCATCCATTATAACTCTAACCTATACAGACCAGGGCCTGATCATCCATTATAACTTTAACCTGTACAAACCAGGGACTGATCATCCACTATAACTCTAACCTATAAAGACCAGGGACTGATCATCCATTATAACTCTAACCTATACAGAACAAAGACTGACCATCCATATATAACTCTAACCTATACAGACCAGGGCCTGATCATCCATTATAACTCTAACCTATACAGACATGGGTCTGATCATCCATTATAACTCTAACCTATACAGACCGGGGACTGACCATCCATTATAACTCTAACCTATACATGTCACGATCGTGTGGCGGATTGATGGACCAAAACGCAGCTTTTGGAAAGTAAGCCATCTTCTTTTATTTTAAAGATGACGAAAAATAAACACGACACGAAACACTTTAACAAAACGAACAAAACAACAAACGACCGTGAAGCTAAATAACGTTGTGCACTTACACACACAGGCTACAAACGTTCTGACATAGACAATTACCCACAACCAATGAGAGCCTATGGCTACCCTAAATAAGGCTCCCAATCAGAGACAACCGAAATCAGCTGTCTCTAATTGGGAACTCATTCAGGTAACCATAGACTCTCCTAGACAACTAAACATACATAGACAACGCTAGACACATGTATTCAACACAAACCCATATACTATACCCAACAACCCCTTTACCATAAAAAACACCCAAAACCAACAAAACACAAACATTCCCCATGTCACACCCTGACCTAACTAAAATAATAAAGAAAACAAAGAATACTAAGGCCAGGGCGTGACAATACAGACCAGGGACTGAACATCCATTATAACTCTAACGTATACAGACCAGGGCCTGATCATCCATTATAACTCTACGTATACAGACCAGGGCCTGATCATCCATTATAACTCTAACCTATACAGATCAGGGACTGACCATCCATTATAACTCTAACCTATACAGACCAGGGACTGATCATCCATTATAACTCTAACCTATACAGACCAGGGACTGATCATCCATTATAACTCTAACCTATACAGACCAGGGACTGACCATCCATTATAACTGTAACCTATACAGACCAGGGCCTGATCATCCATTATAACTCAATCCTATACAGACCAGGGACTGACCATCCATTATAACTCGAACCTATACAGACCAGGGACTGACCATCCATTATAACTCTAACCTATACAGACCAGGGCCTGATCATTCATTATAACTCTGACGTATACAGACCAGGGACTGATCATCCATTATAACTCTAACCTACACAGACCAGGGACTGACCATCCATTTTAACTCTAACCTATACAGACCAGGGCCTGATCATCCATTATAACTCTAACCTATACAGACCAGGGTCTGATCATCCATTATAACTCTAATCTATACAGACCAGGGACTGATCATCCATTATAACTCTAACCTATACAGACCCGGGACTGACCATCCATTATACCTCCAACCTATACAGACCAGGGACTGATCATCCATTATAACTCTAACCTATACAGACCAGGGACTGATCATCCATTATAACTCTAACCTATACAGACCAGGGCCTGATCATCCATTATAACTTTAACCTGTACAATCCAGGGACTGATCATCCACTAAAACTCTAACCTATAAAGACCAGGGACTGATCATCCATTATAACTCTAACCTATACAGAACAGAGACTGAACATCCATATATAACTCTAACCTATACAGACCAGGGCCTGATCATCCATTATAACTCTAACCTATACCGACATGGGTCTGATCATCCATTATAACTCTAACCTATACAGACCGGGGACTGACCATCCATTATTACTCTAACCTATACAGACCAGGGACTGACCATCCATTATAACTCTAACGTATACAGACCAGGGCCTGATCATCCATTATAACTCTAACCTATACAGACCAGGGACTGATCATCCATTATATCTCTAACCTATACAGATCAGGGACTGACCATCCATTATAACTCTAACCTATACAGGCCAGGGACTGATCATCCATTATAACTCTAACATATACAGACCAGGGCCTGATCACCAGTTATAACTCTAACCTATACAGACCAGGGCATGATCATCCATTATAACTCTAACCTATACAGATCAGGGACTGACCATCCTTTATAACTCTAACCTATACAGACCAGGGACTGATAATCCATTAGAACTCTAACCTATACAGACCAGGTACTGATCATCCATTATAACTCTAACCTATACAGACCAGGGTCCGATCATCCAATATAACCCAAACCTATACAGACCAGGGACTGACCATACATTATAACTCTAACCTATACACACCAGGGACTGACCATCCATTATAACTCTAACCTATACAGACCAGGGCCTGATCATTCATTATAACTCTAACCTATACAGACCAGGGCCTGATCATCCATTATAACTCTAACCTATACAGACCAGGGCCTGATCATCCATTATAACTCTAACCTATACAGACCAGGGACTCACCATCCATTATAACTCTAACCTATACAGACCAGGGACTGATCATCCATTATAACTCTAACCTATACAGACCAGGGACTGACCATCCATTATAACTCTAACCTGTACAGACCAGGGACTGACCATACATTGTAACTCTAACCTATACAGACCAGGGACAGATCATCCATTATAACTCTAACCTATACAGACCAGGAACTGACCATCCATTATAACTCTAACCTATACAGACCAGGGCCTGATCATTCATTAGAACTCTAACGTATACAGACCAGGGACTGATCATCCATTATAACTCTAACCTATACAGACAAGGGACTGACCATCCATTATAACTCTAACCTATACAGACCAGGGTCTGATCATCCATTATAACTCTAACCTATACAGACCAGGGCCTGATCATCCATTATAACTCTAACCTATACAGACCAGGGCCTGATCATCCATTATAACTTTAACCTGTACAAACCAGGGACTGACCATCCACTATAACTCTAACCTATAAAGACCAGGGACTGATCATCCATTATAACTCTAACCTATACAGAACAGAGACTGACCATCCATATATAACTCTAACCTATACAGACCAGGGCCTGATCATCCATTATAACTCTAACCTATACAGACATGGGTCTGATCATCCATTTTAACTCTAACCTATACAGACCGGGGACTGACCATCCATTATAACTCTAACCTATACAGACCAGGGACTGACCATCCATTATAACTCTAACGTATACAGACCAGGGCCTGATCATCCATTATAACTCTAACCTATACAGACCAGGGACTGATCATCCATTATAACTCTAACCTATACAGATCAGGGACTGACCATCCATTATAACTCTAACCTATACAGACCAGGGACTGATCATCCATTATAACTCTAACATATACAGACCAGGGCCTGATCACCAGTTATAACTCTAACCTATACAGACCAGGGCATGATCATCCATTATAACTCTAACCTATACAGATCAGGGACTGACCATCCATTATAACTCTAACCTATACAGACCAGGGACTGATCATCCATTAGAACTCTAACCTATACAGACCAGGGACTGATCATCCATTATAACTCTAACCTATACAGACCAGGGTCCGATCATCCAATATAACCCAAACCTATACAGACCAGGGACTGACCATACATTATAACTCTAACCTATACACACCAGGGACTGACCATCCATTATAACTCTAACCTATACAGACCAGGGCCTGATCATTCATTATAACTCTAACGTATAGAGACCAGGGACTGATCATCCATTATAACTCTAACGTATACAGACCAGGGACGGATCATCCATTAAAACTCTAACCTATACAGACCAGGGACTGACCATCCATTATAACTCTAACCTATACAAACCAGGGCCTGATCATCCATTATAACTCTAACCTATACAGACCAGGGCCTGATCATCCATTATAACTCTAACCTATACAGACCAGGGACTCACCATCCATTATAACTCTAACCTATACAGACCAGGGACTGATCATCCATTATAACTCTAACCTATACAGACCAGGGACTGACCATCCATTATAACTCTAACCTGTACAGACCTAGGACTGACCATACATTGTAATTCTAACCTATACAGACCAGGGACAGATCATCCATTATAACTCTAACCTACACAGACCAGGAACTGACCATCCATTATAACTCTAACCTATACAGACCAGGGCCTGATCATTCATTAGAACTCTAACGTATACAGACCAGGGACTGATCATCCATTATAACTCTAACCTATACAGACCAGGGACTGACCATCCATTATAACTCTAACCTATACAGACCAGGGTCTGATCATCCATTATAACTCTAACCTATACAGACCAGGGCCTGATCATCCATTATAACTCTAACCTATACAGACCATTATAACTCTAACCTATACAAACCAGGGACACATCATCAATTATAACTCTAACCTATACAGACCAGGGACTGACCATCCATTATAACTCTAACCTATACAGACCAGGGACTGATCATCCATTATAACTCTAACCTATACAGACCAGGGACTGACCATCCATTATAACTCTAACCTATAAAGACCAGGGACTGACCATCCATTATAACTGTAACCTATACAGACCAGGGCCTGATCATCCATTATAACTCTAACCTATACAGACCAGGGACTGACCATCCATTATAACTCTAACCTATACAGACCAGGGACTGACCATCCATTATAACTCTAACCTATACAGACCAGGGCCTGATCATCCATTATAATTCTAACCTATACAGACCAGGGTCTGATCATCCATTATAACTCTAACCTATAAAGACCAGGGACTGATCATCCATTATAACTCTAACCTATACAGACCCGGGACTGACCATCCATTATACCTCCAACCTATACAGACCAGGGACTGATCATCCATTATAACTCTAACCTATACAGACCAGGGCCTGATCATCCATTATAACTCTAACCTATACAGATCAGGGACTGACCATCCATTATAACTCTAACCTATACAGACCAGGGACTGATCATCCATTATAACTCTAACCTATACAGACCAGGGACTGATCATCCATTATAACTCTAACCTATACAGACCAGGGTCCGATCATCCAATATAACCCAAACCTTTACAGACCAGGGACTTACCACACATTATAACTCTAACCTATACAGACCAGGGACTGACCATCCATTATAACTCTAACATATACAGAACAGGGCCTGATCATCAGTTATAACTCTAACCTATACAGACCAGGGCATGATCATCCATTATAACTCTAACCTATACAGATCAGGGACTGACCATCCATTATAACTCTAACCTATACAGACCAGGGACTGATCATCCATTATAACTCTAACCTATACAGACCAGGGTCCGATCATCCAATATAAACCAAACCTATACAGACCAGGGACTGACCATACATTATAACTCCAACCTATACAGACCAGGGACTGACCTTACATTATAACTCTAACCTATACAGACCAGGGACTGACCATCCATTATAACTCTAACCTATACAGACCAGGGCCTGATCATCAGTTATAACTCTAACCTATACAGACCAGGGTCATGATCATCCATTATAACTCTAACCTATACAGACCAGGGACTGACCATCCATTATAACTCTAACCTATACAGACCAGGGCCTGATCATCCATTATAACTCTAATCTATACAGACCAGGGACTGACCATCTATCATAACTGTAACCTATACAGACCAGGGACTGACCATCCATTATAACTCTAAGCTATACAGACCAGGGACTGACCATCCATTATAACTCTAACCTATACAGACCAGGGACTGATCATCCATTAGATCTCTAACCTATACAGACCAGGGACTGATCATCCAATATAACTCTAACCTATACAGACCAGGGTCCGATCATCCAATATAACCCAAACCTATACAGACCAGGGACTGACCATACATTATAACTCTAACCTATACAGACCAGGGACTGACCATACATTATAACTCTAACCTATACAGACCAGGGACTGACCATCCATTATAACTCTAACCTATACAGACCAGGGCCTGATCATCATTTATAACTCTAACCTATACAGACCAGGGTCATGATCATCCATTATAACTCTAACCTATACAGACCAGGGACTGACCATCCATTATAACTCTAACCTATACAGACCAGGGCCTGATCATCCATTATAACTCTAATCTATACAGACCAGGGACTGACCATCTATCATAACTGTAACCTATACAGACCAGGGACTGACCATCCATTATAACTCTAAGCTATACAGACCAGGGACTGACCATCCATTATAACTCTAACCTATACAGACCAGGGACTGATCATCCATTATAACTCTAACCTATACACACCAGGGACTGACCATCCATTATAACTCTAACCTATACAGACCAGGGCCTGATCATTCATTATAACTCTAACGTATACAGACCAGGGACTGATCATCCATTATAACTCTAACCTATACAGACCAGGGACTGATCATCCATTATAACTCTAACCTATACACACCAGGGACTGACCATCCATTATAACTCTAACCTATACAGACCAGGGCCTGATCGTTCATTATAACTCTAACGTATACAGACAAGGGACTGATCATCCATTATAACTCTAACCTATACAGACCAGGGACTGACCATCCATTATAACTCTAACCTATACAGACCAGGGCCTGATCATCCATTATAACTCTAACCTATACAGACCAGGGTCTGATCATCCATTATAACTCTAACCTATACAGTCCAGGGACTGACCATCCATTAAAACTCTAACCTATACAGACCAGGGCCTGATCATCCATTATAACTCTAACCTATACAGACCAGGGTCTGATCATCCATTATAACTCTAACCTATACAGACCAGGGACTGACCATCCATTATAACTCTAACCTATACAGACCAGGGACTGACCATCATTTACAACTCTAACCTATACAGACCAGGGCCTGATCTTCCATTATAACTCTGACCTATACAGACCAGGGACTGACCATCCATTATAACTCTAACCTATACAGACCAGGGCCTGATCATCCAATATAACTCTAACCTATACAGACCAGGGTCTGATCATCCATTATAACTCTAACCTATACAGTCCAGGGCCTGACCATCCATTATAACTCTAACCTATACAGACCAGGGCCTGATCATCCATTATAACTCTAACCTACGCAGACCAGGGACTGACCATCCATTACAACTCTAACCTATATTGACCAGAGACTGATCATCCATTATAACTCTAACCTATACAGACCAGAGACTGATCATCCATTATAACTCTAACCTATACAGACCAGGGCCTGATCATCCATTATAGCTCTAACCTATACAGACCAGGGACTGACCATCCATTATAACTCTAACCTGTACAGACCAGGGACTGACCATCCATTATATCTCTAACCTATACAGACCAGGGCCTGATCATCCATTATAACTCTAACCTATACAGACCAGGGACTGATCATCCATTATAACTCTAACCTATACAGATCAGGGACTGACCATCCATTATAACTCTAACCTATACAGACCAGGGACTGATCATCCATTATAACTCTAACATATACAGACCAGGGCCTGATCACCAGTTATAACTCTAACCTATACAGACCAGGGCATGATCATCCATTATAACTCTAACATATACAGATCAGGGACTGACCATCCATTATAACTCTAACCTATACAGACCAGGGACTGATCATCCATTATAACTCTAACCTATACACACCAGGGACTGACCATCCATTATAACTCTAACCTATACAGACCAGGGCCTGATCGTTCATTATAACTCTAACGTATACAGACAAGGGACTGATCATCCATTATAACTCTAACCTATACAGACCAGGGACTGACCATCCATTATAACTCTAACCTTTCAGACCAGGGCCTGATCATCCATTATAACTCTAACCTATACAGACCAGGGTCTGATCATCCATTATAACTCTAACCTATACAGTCCAGGGACTGACCATCCATTAAAACTCTAACCTATACAGACCAGGGCCTGATCATCCATTATAACTCTAACCTATACAGACCAGGGTCTGATCATCCATTATAACTCTAACCTATACAGACCAGGGACTGACCATCCATTATAACTCTAACCTATACAGACCAGGGACTGACCATCATTTACAACTCTAACCTATACAGACCAGGGCCTGATCTTCCATTATAACTCTGACCTATACAGACCAGGGACTGACCATCCATTATAACTCTAACCTATACAGACCAGGGCCTGATCATCCAATATAACTCTAACCTATACAGACCAGGGTCTGATCATCCATTATAACTCTAACCTATACAGTCCAGGGCCTGACCATCCATTATAACTCTAACCTATACAGACCAGGGCCTGATCATCCATTATAACTCTAACCTACGCAGACCAGGGACTGACCATCCATTACAACTCTAACCTATATTGACCAGAGACTGATCATCCATTATAACTCTAACCTATACAGACCAGAGACTGATCATCCATTATAACTCTAACCTATACAGACCAGGGCCTGATCATCCATTATAGCTCTAACCTATACAGACCAGGGACTGACCATCCATTATAACTCTAACCTGTACAGACCAGGGACTGACCATCCATTATATCTCTAACCTATACAGACCAGGGCCTGATCATCCATTATAACTCTAACCTATACAGACCAGGGACTGATCATCCATTATAACTCTAACCTATACAGATCAGGGACTGACCATCCATTATAACTCTAACCTATACAGACCAGGGACTGATCGTCCATTATAACTCTAACATATACAGACCAGGGCCTGATCACCAGTTATAACTCTAACCTATACAGACCAGGGCATGATCATCCATTATAACTCTAACCTATACAGATCAGGGACTGACCATCCATTATAACTCTAACCTATACAGACCAGGGACTGATCATCCATTAGAAATCTAACCTATACACACCAGGGACTGATCATCCATTATAACTCTAACCTATACAGACCAGGGTCCGATCATCCAATATAACCCAAACCTATACAGACCAGGGACTGACCATACATTATAACTCTAACCTATACACACCAGGGACTGACCATCCATTATAACTCTAACCTATACAGACCAGGGCCTGATCATTCATTATAACTCTAATGTATAGAGACCAGGGACTGATCATCCATTATAACTCTAACGTATACAGACCAGGGACTGATCATCCATTAAAACTCTAACCTATACTGACCAGGGACTGACCATCCATTATAACTCTAACCTATACAGACCAGGGCCTGATCATCCATTATAACTCTAACCTATACAGACCAGGGCCTGATCATCCATTATAACTCTAACCTATACAGACCAGGGACTCACCATCCATTATAACTCTAACCTATACAGACCAGGGACTGATCATCCATTATAACTCTAACCTATACAGACCAGGGACTGACCATCCATTATAACTCTAACCTGTACAGACCAGGGACTGACCATACATTGTAACTCTAACCTATATTGACCAGGGACAGATCATCCATTATAACTCTAACCTACACAAACCAGGAACTTACCATCCATTATAACTCTAACCTATACAGACCAGGGCCTGATCATTCATTATAACTCTAACCTATACAGACCAGGGACTGACCATCCATTATAACTCTAACCTATACAGACCAGGGTCTGATCATCCATTATAACTCTAACCTATACAGACCAGGGCCTGATCATCCATTATAACTCTAACCTATACAGACCAGTATAACTCTAACCTATACAAACCAGGGACTCATCATCAATTATAACTCTAACCTATACAGACCAGGGACTGACCATCCATTATAACTCTAACCTATACAGACCAGGGACTGATCATCCATTATAACTCTAACCTATACAGACCAGGGACTGACCATCCATTATAACTCTAACCTATAAAGACCAGGGACTGACCATCCATTATAACTGTAACCTATACAGACCAGGGCCTGATCATCCATTATAACTCTAACCTATACAGACCAGGGACTGACCATCCATTATAACTCGAACCTATACAGACCAGGGACTGACCATCCATTATAACTCTAACCTATACAGACCAGGGCCTGATCATCCATTATAACTCTAACCTATACAGACCAGGGTCTGATCATCCATTGTAACTCTAACCTATAAAGACCAGGGACTGATCATCCATTATAACTCTAACCTATACAGACCCGGGACTGACCATCCATTATACCTCCAACCTATACAGACCAGGGACTGATCATCGATTATAACTCTAACCTATACAGACCAGGGCCTGATCATCCATTATAACTCTAACCTATACAGATCAGGGACTGACCATCCATTATAACTCTAACCTATACAGAACAGGGACTGATCATCCATTATAACTCTAACCTATACAGACCAGGGACTGATCATCCATTATAACTCTAACCTATACAGACCAGGTTCCGATCATCCAATATAAGCCAAACCTTTACAGACCAGGGACTTACCACACATTATAATTCTAACCTATACAGACCAGGGACTGACCATCCATTATAACTCTAACATATACAGAACAGGGCCTGATCATCAGTTATAACTCTAACCTATACAGACCAGGGCATGATCATCCATTATAACTCTAACCTATACAGATCAGGGACTGACCATCCATTATAACTCTAACCTATACAGACCAGGGACTGATCATCCATTAGAACTCTAACCTATACAGACCAGGGACTGATCATCCATTATAACTCTAACCTATACAGACCAGGGTCCGATCATCCAATATAACCCAAACCTATACAGACCAGGGACTGACCATACATTATAACTCTAACCTATACAGACCAGGGACTGACCTTACATTATAACTCTAACCTATACAGACCAGGGACTGACTATCCATTATAACTCTAACCTATACAGACCAGGGCCTGATCATCCATTATAACTCTAATCTATACAGACCAGGGACTGACCATCTATCATAACTGTAACCTATACAGACCAGGGACTGACCATCCATTATAACTCTAAGCTATACAGACCAGGGACTGACCATCCATTATAACTCTAACCTATACATTTACATTACATTTACATTTAAGTCATTTAGCAGACGCTCTTATCCAGAGCGACTTACAAATTGGTGCATTCACCTAATGACATCCAGTGGAACAGCCACTTTACAATAGTGCATCTAAATCTTTTAAGGGGGGGCAGAAGGATTGCTTTATCCTATCCTAGGTATTCCTTGAAGAGGTGGGGTTTCAGGTGTCTCCGGAAGGTGGTGATTGACTCCGCTGTCCTGGCGTCGTGAGGGAGTTTGTTCCACCATTGGGGTGCCAGAGCAGCGAACAGTTTTGACTGGGCTGAGCGGGAACTGTACTTCCTCAGTGGTAGGGAGGCGAGCAGGCCAGAGGTGGATGAACGCAGTGCCCTTGTTTGGGTGTAGGGCCTGATCAGAGCCTGAAGGTACTGAGGTGCCGTTCCCCTCACAGCTCCGTAGGCAAGCACCATGGTCTTGTAGCGGATGCGAGCTTCAACTGGAAGCCAGTGGAGAGAGCGGAGGAGCGGGGTGACGTGAGAGAACTTGGGAAGGTTGAACACCAGACGGGCTGCGGCGTTCTGGATGAGTTGTAGGGGTTTAATGGCACAGGCAGGGAGCCCAGCCAACAGCGAGTTGCAGTAATCCAGACGGGAGATGACAAGTGCCTGGATTAGGACCTGCGCCGCTTCCTGTGTGAGGCAGGGTCGTACTCTGCGGATGTTGTAGAGCATGAACCTACAGGAACGGGCCACCGCCTTGATGTTGGTGGAGAACGACAGGGTGTTGTCCAGGATCGCGCCGAGGTTCTTAGCGCTCTGGGAGGAGGACACAATGGAGTTGTCAACCGTGATGGCGAGATCTATACAGACCAGGGACTGATCATCCATTAGAACTCTAACCTATACAGACCAGGGACTGGTCATCCAATATAACTCTAACCTATACAGACCAGGGTCCGATCATCCAATATAACCCAAACCTATACAGACCAGGGACTGACCATACATTATAACTCTAACCTATACAGACCAGGGACTGACCATACATTATAACTCTAACCTATACAGACCAGGGCCTGATCATCAGTTATAACTCTAACCTATACAGACCAGGGTCATGATCATCCATTATAACTCTAACCTATACAGACCAGGGACTGACCATCCATTATAACTCTAACCTATACAGACCAGGGCCTGATCATCCATTATAACTCTAATCTATACAGACCAGGGACTGACCATCTATCATAACTGTAACCTATACAGACCAGGGACTGACCATCCATTATAACTCTAAGCTATACAGACCAGGGACTGACCATCCATTATAACTCTAACCTATACAGACCAGGGACTGATCATCCATTATAACTCTAACGTATACAGACCAGGGACTGATCATCCATTATAACTCTAACCTATACAGACCAGGGACTGATCATCCATTATAACTCTAACCTATACACACCAGGGACTGACCATCCATTATAACTCTAACCTATACAGACCAGGGCCTGATCGTTCATTATAACTCTAACGTATACAGACAAGGGACTGATCATCCATTATAACTCTAACCTATACAGACCAGGGACTGACCATCCATTATAACTCTAACCTATACAGACCAGGGTCTGATCATCCATTATAACTCTAACCTATACAGACCAGGGCCTGATCATCCATTATAACTCTAACCTATACAGACCATTATAACTCTAACCTATACAAACCAGGGACACATCATCAATTATAACTCTAACCTATACAGACCAGGGACTGACCATCCATTATAACTCTAACCTATACAGACCAGGGCCTGATCATCAGTTATAACTCTAACCTATACAGACCAGGGTCATGATCATCCATTATAACTCTAACCTATACAGACCAGGGACTGACCATCCATTATAACTCTAACCTATACAGACCAGGGCCTGATCATCCATTATAACTCTAATCTATACAGACCAGGGACTGACCATCTATCATAACTGTAACCTATACAGACCAGGGACTGACCATCCATTATAACTCTAAGCTATACAGACCAGGGACTGACCATCCATTATAACTCTAACCTATACAGACCAGGGACTGATCATCCATTATAACTCTAACGTATACAGACCAGGGACTGATCATCCATTATAACTCTAACCTATACAGACCAGGGACTGATCATCCATTATAACTCTAACCTATACACACCAGGGACTGACCATCCATTATAACTCTAACCTATACAGACCAGGGCCTGATCGTTCATTATAACTCTAACGTATACAGACAAGGGACTGATCATCCATTATAACTCTAACCTATACAGACCAGGGACTGACCATCCATTATAACTCTAACCTATACAGACCAGGGTCTGATCATCCATTATAACTCTAACCTATACAGACCAGGGCCTGATCATCCATTATAACTCTAACCTATACAGACCATTATAACTCTAACCTATACAAACCAGGGACACATCATCAATTATAACTCTAACCTATACAGACCAGGGACTGACCATCCATTATAACTCTAACCTATACAGACCAGGGACTGATCATCCATTATAACTCTAACCTATACAGACCAGGGACTGACCATCCATTATAACTCTAACCTATAAAGACCAGGGACTGACCATCCATTATAACTGTAACCTATACAGACCAGGGCCTGATCATCCATTATAACTCTAACCTATACAGACCAGGGACTGACCATCCATTATAACTCTAACCTATACAGACCAGGGACTGACCATCCATTATAACTCTAACCTATACAGACCAGGGCCTGATCATCCATTATAATTCTAACCTATACAGACCAGGGTCTGATCATCCATTATAACTCTAACCTATAAAGACCAGGGACTGATCATCCATTATAACTCTAACCTATACAGACCCGGGACTGACCATCCATTATACCTCCAACCTATACAGACCAGGGACTGATCATCCATTATAACTCTAACCTATACAGACCAGGGCCTGATCATCCATTATAACTCTAACCTATACAGATCAGGGACTGACCATCCATTATAACTCTAACCTATACAGACCAGGGACTGATCATCCATTATAACTCTAACCTATACAGACCAGGGACTGATCATCCATTATAACTCTAACCTATACAGACCAGGGTCCGATCATCCAATATAACCCAAACCTTTACAGACCAGGGACTTACCACACATTATAACTCTAACCTATACAGACCAGGGACTGACCATCCATTATAACTCTAACATATACAGAACAGGGCCTGATCATCAGTTATAACTCTAACCTATACAGACCAGGGCATGATCATCCATTATAACTCTAACCTATACAGATCAGGGACTGACCATCCATTATAACTCTAACCTATACAGACCAGGGACTGATCATCCATTATAACTCTAACCTATACAGACCAGGGTCCGATCATCCAATATAAACCAGACCTATACAGACCAGGGACTGACCATACATTATAACTCCAACCTATACAGACCAGGGACTGACCTTACATTATAACTCTAACCTATACAGACCAGGGACTGACCATCCATTATAACTCTAACCTATACAGACCAGGGCCTGATCATCAGTTATAACTCTAACCTATACAGACCAGGGTCATGATCATCCATTATAACTCTAACCTATACAGACCAGGGACTGACCATCCATTATAACTCTAACCTATACAGACCAGGGCCTGATCATCCATTATAACTCTAATCTATACAGACCAGGGACTGACCATCTATCATAACTGTAACCTATACAGACCAGGGACTGACCATCCATTATAACTCTAAGCTATACAGACCAGGGACTGACCATCCATTATAACTCTAACCTATACAGACCAGGGACTGATCATCCATTAGATCTCTAACCTATACAGACCAGGGACTGATCATCCAATATAACTCTAACCTATACAGACCAGGGTCCGATCATCCAATATAACCCAAACCTATACAGACCAGGGACTGACCATACATTATAACTCTAACCTATACAGACCAGGGACTGACCATACATTATAACTCTAACCTATACAGACCAGGGACTGACCATCCATTATAACTCTAACCTATACAGACCAGGGCCTGATCATCATTTATAACTCTAACCTATACAGACCAGGGTCATGATCATCCATTATAACTCTAACCTATACAGACCAGGGACTGACCATCCATTATAACTCTAACCTATACAGACCAGGGCCTGATCATCCATTATAACTCTAATCTATACAGACCAGGGACTGACCATCTATCATAACTGTAACCTATACAGACCAGGGACTGACCATCCATTATAACTCTAAGCTATACAGACCAGGGACTGACCATCCATTATAACTCTAACCTATACAGACCAGGGACTGATCATCCATTATAACTCTAACCTATACACACCAGGGACTGACCATCCATTATAACTCTAACCTATACAGACCAGGGCCTGATCATTCATTATAACTCTAACGTATACAGACCAGGGACTGATCATCCATTATAACTCTAACCTATACAGACCAGGGACTGATCATCCATTATAACTCTAACCTATACACACCAGGGACTGACCATCCATTATAACTCTAACCTATACAGACCAGGGCCTGATCGTTCATTATAACTCTAACGTATACAGACAAGGGACTGATCATCCATTATAACTCTAACCTATACAGACCAGGGACTGACCATCCATTATAACTCTAACCTATACAGACCAGGGCCTGATCATCCATTATAACTCTAACCTATACAGACCAGGGTCTGATCATCCATTATAACTCTAACCTATACAGTCCAGGGACTGACCATCCATTAAAACTCTAACCTATACAGACCAGGGCCTGATCATCCATTATAACTCTAACCTATACAGACCAGGGTCTGATCATCCATTATAACTCTAACCTATACAGACCAGGGACTGACCATCCATTATAACTCTAACCTATACAGACCAGGGACTGACCATCATTTACAACTCTAACCTATACAGACCAGGGCCTTATCTTCCATTATAACTCTGACCTATACAGACCAGGGACTGACCATCCATTATAACTCTAACCTATACAGACCAGGGCCTGATCATCCAATATAACTCTAACCTATACAGACCAGGGTCTGATCATCCATTATAACTCTAACCTATACAGTCCAGGGCCTGACCATCCATTATAACTCTAACCTATACAGACCAGGGCCTGATCATCCATTATAACTCTAACCTACGCAGACCAGGGACTGACCATCCATTACAACTCTAACCTATATTGACCAGAGACTGATCATCCATTATAACTCTAACCTATACAGACCAGAGACTGATCATCCATTATAACTCTAACCTATACAGACCAGGGCCTGATCATCCATTATAGCTCTAACCTATACAGACCAGGGACTGACCATCCATTATAACTCTAACCTGTACAGACCAGGGACTGACCATCCATTATATCTCTAACCTATACAGACCAGGGCCTGATCATCCATTATAACTCTAACCTATACAGACCAGGGACTGATCATCCATTATAACTCTAACCTATACAGATCAGGGACTGACCATCCATTATAACTCTAACCTATACAGACCAGGGACTGATCATCCATTATAACTCTAACATATACAGACCAGGGCCTGATCACCAGTTATAACTCTAACCTATACAGACCAGGGCATGATCATCCATTATAACTCTAACCTATACAGATCAGGGACTGACCATCCATTATAACTCTAACCTATACAGACCAGGGACTGATCATCCATTATAACTCTAACCTATACACACCAGGGACTGACCATCCATTATAACTCTAACCTATACAGACCAGGGCCTGATCGTTCATTATAACTCTAACGTATACAGACAAGGGACTGATCATCCATTATAACTCTAACCTATACAGACCAGGGACTGACCATCCATTATAACTCTAACCTTTCAGACCAGGGCCTGATCATCCATTATAACTCTAACCTATACAGACCAGGGTCTGATCATCCATTATAACTCTAACCTATACAGTCCAGGGACTGACCATCCATTAAAACTCTAACCTATACAGACCAGGGCCTGATCATCCATTATAACTCTAACCTATACAGACCAGGGTCTGATCATCCATTATAACTCTAACCTATACAGACCAGGGACTGACCATCCATTATAACTCTAACCTATACAGACCAGGGACTGACCATCATTTACAACTCTAACCTATACAGACCAGGGCCTGATCTTCCATTATAACTCTGACCTATACAGACCAGGGACTGACCATCCATTATAACTCTAACCTATACAGACCAGGGCCTGATCATCCAATATAACTCTAACCTATACTGACCAGGGTCTGATCATCCATTATAACTCTAACCTATACAGTCCAGGGCCTGACCATCCATTATAACTCTAACCTATACAGACCAGGGCCTGATCATCCATTATAACTCTAACCTACGCAGACCAGGGACTGACCATCCATTACAACTCTTACCTATATTGACCAGAGACTGATCATCCATTATAACTCTAACCTATACAGACCAGAGACTGATCATCCATTATAACTCTAACCTATACAGACCAGGGCCTGATCATCCATTATAGCTCTAACCTATACAGACCAGGGACTGACCATCCATTATAACTCTAACCTGTACAGACCAGGGACTGACCATCCATTATATCTCTAACCTATACAGACCAGGGCCTGATCATCCATTATAACTCTAACCTATACAGACCAGGGACTGATCATCCATTATAACTCTAACCTATACAGATCAGGGACTGACCATCCATTATAACTCTAACCTATACAGACCAGGGACTGATCGTCCATTATAACTCTAACATATACAGACCAGGGCCTGATCACCAGTTATAACTCTAACCTATACAGACCAGGGCATGATCATCCATTATAACTCTAACCTATACAGATCAGGGACTGACCATCCATTATAACTCTAACCTATACAGACCAGGGACTGATCATCCATTAGAACTCTAACCTATACACACCAGGGACTGATCATCCATTATAACTCTAACCTATACAGACCAGGGTCCGATCATCCAATATAACCCAAACCTATACAGACCAGGGACTGACCATACATTATAACTCTAACCTATACACACCAGGGACTGACCATCCATTATAACTCTAACCTATACAGACCAGGGCCTGATCATTCATTATAACTCTAATGTATAGAGACCAGGGACTGATCATCCATTATAACTCTAACGTATACAGACCAGGGACTGATCATCCATTAAAACTCTAACCTATACTGACCAGGGACTGACCATCCATTATAACTCTAACCTATACAGACCAGGGCCTGATCATCCATTATAACTCTAACCTATACAGACCAGGGCCTGATCATCCATTATAACTCTAACCTATACAGACCAGGGACTCACCATCCATTATAACTCTAACCTATACAGACCAGGGACTGATCATCCATTATAACTCTAACCTATACAGACCAGGGACTGACCATCCATTATAACTCTAACCTGTACAGACCAGGGACTGACCATACATTGTAACTCTAACCTATATTGACCAGGGACAGATCATCCATTATAACTCTAACCTACACAAACCAGGAACTGACCATCCATTATAACTCTAACCTATACAGACCAGGGCCTGATCATTCATTATAACTCTAACCTATACAGACCAGGGACTGACCATCCATTATAACTCTAACCTATACAGACCAGGGTCTGATCATCCATTATAACTCTAACCTATACAGACCAGGGCCTGATCATCCATTATAACTCTAACCTATACAGACCAGTATAACTCTAACCTATACAAACCAGGGACTCATCATCAATTATAACTCTAACCTATACAGACCAGGGACTGACCATCCATTATAACTCTAACCTATACAGACCAGGGACTGATCATCCATTATAACTCTAACCTATACAGACCAGGGACTGACCATCCATTATAACTCTAACCTATAAAGACCAGGGACTGACCATCCATTATAACTGTAACCTATACAGACCAGGGCCTGATCATCCATTATAACTCTAACCTATACAGACCAGGGACTGACCATCCATTATAACTCGAACCTATACAGACCAGGGACTGACCATCCATTATAACTCTAACCTATACAGACCAGGGCCTGATCATCCATTATAACTCTAACCTATACAGACCAGGGTCTGATCATCCATTGTAACTCTAACCTATAAAGACCAGGGTCTGATCATCCATTATAACTCTAACCTATACAGACCCGGGACTGACCATCCATTATACCTCCAACCTATACAGACCAGGGACTGATCATCCATTATAACTCTAACCTATACAGACCAGGGCCTGATCATCCATTATAACTCTAACCTATACAGATCAGGGACTGACCATCCATTATAACTCTAACCTATACAGAACAGGGACTGATCATCCATTATAACTCTAACCTATACAGACCAGGGACTGATCATCCATTATAACTCTAACCTATACAGACCAGGTTCCGATCATCCAATATAAGCCAAACCTTTACAGACCAGGGACTTACCACACATTATAATTCTAACCTATACAGACCAGGGACTGACCATCCATTATAACTCTAACATATACAGAACAGGGCCTGATCATCAGTTATAACTCTAACCTATACAGACCAGGGCATGATCATCCATTATAACTCTAACCTATACAGATCAGGGACTGACCATCCATTATAACTCTAACCTATACAGACCAGGGACTGATCATCCATTAGAACTCTAACCTATACAGACCAGGGACTGATCATCCATTATAACTCTAACCTATACAGACCAGGGTCCGATCATCCAATATAACCCAAACCTATACAGACCAGGGACTGACCATACATTATAACTCTAACCTATACAGACCAGGGACTGACCTTACATTATAACTCTAACCTATACAGACCAGGGACTGACTATCCATTATAACTCTAACCTATACAGACCAGGGCCTGATCATCCATTATAACTCTAATCTATACAGACCAGGGACTGACCATCTATCATAACTGTAACCTATACAGACCAGGGACTGACCATCCATTATAACTCTAAGCTATACAGACCAGGGACTGACCATCCATTATAACTCTAACCTATACATTTACATTACATTTACATTTAAGTCATTTAGCAGACGCTCTTATCCAGAGCGACTTACAAATTGGTGCATTCACCTAATGACATCCAGTGGAACAGCCACTTTACAATAGTGCATCTAAATCTTTTAAGGGGGGGCAGAAGGATTGCTTTATCCTATCCTAGGTATTCCTTGAAGAGGTGGGGTTTCAGGTGTCTCCGGAAGGTGGTGATTGACTCCGCTGTCCTGGCGTCGTGAGGGAGTTTGTTCCACCATTGGGGTGCCAGAGCAGCGAACAGTTTTGACTGGGCTGAGCGGGAACTGTACTTCCTCAGTGGTAGGGAGGCGAGCAGGCCAGAGGTGGATGAACGCAGTGCCCTTGTTTGGGTGTAGGGCCTGATCAGAGCCTGAAGGTACTGAGGTGCCGTTCCCCTCACAGCTCCGTAGGCAAGCACCATGGTCTTGTAGCGGATGCGAGCTTCAACTGGAAGCCAGTGGAGAGAGCGGAGGAGCGGGGTGACGTGAGAGAACTTGGGAAGGTTGAACACCAGACGGGCTGCGGCGTTCTGGATGAGTTGTAGGGGTTTAATGGCACAGGCAGGGAGCCCAGCCAACAGCGAGTTGCAGTAATCCAGACGGGAGATGACAAGTGCCTGGATTAGGACCTGCGCCGCTTCCTGTGTGAGGCAGGGTCGTACTCTGCGGATGTTGTAGAGCATGAACCTACAGGAACGGGCCACCGCCTTGATGTTGGTGGAGAACGACAGGGTGTTGTCCAGGATCACGCCGAGGTTCTTAGCGCTCTGGGAGGAGGACACAATGGAGTTGTCAACCGTGATGGCGAGATCTATACAGACCAGGGACTGATCATCCATTAGAACTCTAACCTATACAGACCAGGGACTGGTCATCCAATATAACTCTAACCTATACAGACCAGGGTCCGATCATCCAATATAACCCAAACCTATACAGACCAGGGACTGACCATACATTATAACTCTAACCTATACAGACCAGGGACTGACCATACATTATAACTCTAACCTATACAGACCAGGGCCTGATCATCAGTTATAACTCTAACCTATACAGACCAGGGTCATGATCATCCATTATAACTCTAACCTATACAGACCAGGGACTGACCATCCATTATAACTCTAACCTATACAGACCAGGGCCTGATCATCCATTATAACTCTAATCTATACAGACCAGGGACTGACCATCTATCATAACTGTAACCTATACAGACCAGGGACTGACCATCCATTATAACTCTAAGCTATACAGACCAGGGACTGACCATCCATTATAACTCTAACCTATACAGACCAGGGACTGATCATCCATTATAACTCTAACGTATACAGACCAGGGACTGATCATCCATTATAACTCTAACCTATACAGACCAGGGACTGATCATCCATTATAACTCTAACCTATACACACCAGGGACTGACCATCCATTATAACTCTAACCTATACAGACCAGGGCCTGATCGTTCATTATAACTCTAACGTATACAGACAAGGGACTGATCATCCATTATAACTCTAACCTATACAGACCAGGGACTGACCATCCATTATAACTCTAACCTATACAGACCAGGGCCTGATCATCCATTATAACTCTAACCTATACAGACCAGGGTCTGATCATCCATTATAACTCTAACCTATACAGTCCAGGGACTGACCATCCATTATAACTCTAACCTATACAGACCAGGGCCTGATCATCCATTATAACTCTAACCTATACAGACCAGGGTCTGATCATCCATTATAACTCTAACCTATACAGACCAGGGACTGACCATCCATTTCAACTCTAACCTATACAGACCAGAGACTGATCATCCATTATAACTCTAACCTATACATACCAGGGCCTGATCATCCATTATAGCTCTAACCTATACAGACCAGGGACTGACCATCCATTATAACTCTAACCTATACAGACCAGGGACTGACCATCCATTATATCTCTAACCTATACAGACCAGGGCCTGATCATCCATTATAACTCTAACCTATACAGACCAGGGTCTGATCATCCATTATAACTCTAACCTATACAGACCAGGGACTGACCATCCATTATAACTCTAACCTATACAGACCAGGGACTGACCATCATTTACAACTCTAACCTATACAGACCAGGGCCTGATCTTCCATTATAACTCTGACCTATACAGACCAGGGACTGACCATCCATTATAACTCTAACCTATACAGACCAGGGCCTGATCATCCATTATAACTCTAACCTATACAGACCAGGGTCTGATCATCCATTATAACTCTAACCTATACAGTCCAGGGCCTGACCATCCATTATAACTCTAACCTATACAGACCAGGGCCTGATCATCCATTATAACTCTAACCTACACAGACCAGGGACTGACCATCCATTACAACTCTAACCTATATTGACCAGAGACTGATCATCCATTATAACTCTAACCTATACAGACCAGAGACTGATCATCCATTATAACTCTAACCTATACAGACCAGGGCCTGATCATCCATTAAAGCTCTAACCTATACAGACCAGGGACTGACCATCCATTATAACTCTAACCTGTACAGACCAGGGACTGACCATCCATTATATCTCTAACCTATACAGACCAGGGCCTGATCATCCATTATAACTCTAACCTATACACACCAGGGACTGATCATCCATTATAACTCTAACCTATACAGACCAGGGCCTGATCATTCATTATAACTCTAACGTATACAGACCAGGGACTGATCATCCATTATAACTCTAACCTATACAGACCAGGGACTGATCATCCATTATAACTCTAACCTATACACACCAGGGACTGACCATCCATTATAACTCTAACCTATACAGACCAGGGCCTGATCGTTCATTATAACTCTTACGTATACAGACAAGGGACTGATCATCCATTATAACTCTAACCTATACAGACCAGGGACTGACCATCCATTATAACTCTAACCTATACAGACCAGGGCCTGATCATCCATTATAACTCTAACCTATACAGACCAGGGTCTGATCATCCATTATAACTCTAACCTATACAGTCCAGGGACTGACCATCCATTATAACTCTAACCTATACAGACCAGGGCCTGATCATCCATTATAACTCTAACCTATACAGACCAGGGTCTGATCATCCATTATAACTCTAACCTATACAGACCAGGGACTGACCATCCATTACAACTCTAACCTATACAGACCAGGGACTGACCATCCATTATATCTCTAACCTATACAGACCAGGGCCTGATCATCCATTATAACTCTAACCTATACAGACCAGGGTCTGATCATCCATTATAACTCTAACCTATACAGACCAGGGACTGACCATCCATTATAACTCTAACCTATACAGACCAGGGACTGACCATCATTTACAACTCTAACCTATACAGACCAGGGCCTGATCTTCCATTATAACTCTGACCTATACAGACCAGGGACTGACCATCCATTATAACTCTAACCTATACAGACCAGGGCCTGATCATCCATTATAACTCTAACCTATACAGACCAGGGTCTGATCATCCATTATAACTCTAACCTATACAGTCCAGGGCCTCACCATCCATTATAACTCTAACCTATACAGACCAGGGCCTGATCATCCATTATAACTCTAACCTACACAGACCAGGGACTGACCATCCATTACAACTCTAACCTATATTGACCAGGGACTGATCATCCATTATAACTCTAACCTATACAGAACAGAGACTGACCATCCATATATAACTCTAACCTATACAGAACAGAGACTGACCATCCATATATAACTCTAACCTATACAGACCAGGGCCTGATCATCCATTATAACTCTAACCTATACAGACATGGGTCTGATCATCCATTATAACTCTAACCTATACAGACCAGGGACTGACCATCCATTATAACTCTAACGTATACAGACCAGGGCCTGATCATCCATTATAACTCTAACCTATACAGACCAGGCCCTGATCATCCATTATAACTCTAACCCATACAGATCAGGGACTGACCATCCATTATAACTCTAACCTTTACAGACCAGGGACTGATCATCCATTATAACTCTAACCTATACAGAACAGGGACTGATCATTCATTAGAACTCTAACCTATACAGACCAGGGTCCGATCATCCAATATAACCCAAACCTATACAGACCAGGGACTGACCATCCATTATAACTCTAACCTGTACAGACCAGGGACTGATCATCCATTAAAACTCTAACCTATACAGACCAGGGACTGACCATCCATTATAACTCTAACCTATACAGACCAGGGCATGATCATCCATTATAACTCTAACCTATACAGACCAGGGACTGACCATCCATTATAACTCAAACCTTTCCAGACCAGGGACTGATCATCCATTATAACTCTAACCTATACAGACCAGGGACTGACCATCCATTTTAACTCTAACCTATAAAGACCAGGGACTCATAATGTATTATAACTCTAACCTATACAGACCAGGGACTGACCATCCATTATAACTCTAACCTATACAGACCAGAGCCTGATCATCCATTATAACTCTAACCTATACAGACCAGGGACTAACCATCCATTATAACTCTAACCTATACAGACCAGGGACTGATCATCCATTATAACTTTAACCTATACACACCAGGGACTGACCATCCATTATAACTCTAACCTATACAGACCAGGGCCTGATCTTCCATTATAACTCTGACCTATACAGACCAGGGCCTGATCATCCATTATAGCTCTAACCTATACAGACCAGGGACTGACCATCCATTATAACTCTAACCTATACAGACCAGGGCCTGATTATTCATTATAACTCTAACGTATACAGACCAGGGACTGATCATCCATTATAACTCTAACCTATACAGACCAGGGACTGACCATCCATTATACCTCCAACCTATACAGACCAGGGACTGATCATCCATTATAACTCTAACCTATACAGACCAGGGACTGATCATCCATTATAACTCTAACCTATACAGACCAGGGACTGATCATCCATTATAACTCTAACCTATACAGAACAGAGACTGACCATCCATATATAACTCTAACCTATACAGACCAGGGCCTGATCATCCATTATAACTCTAACCTATACAGACATGGGTCTGATCATCCATTATAACTCTAACCTATACAGACCAGGGACTGACCATCCATTATAACTCTAACGTATACAGACCAGGGCCTGATCATCCATTATAACTCTAACCTATACAGACCAGGCCCTGATCATCCATTATAACTCTAACCTATACAGATCAGGGACTGACCATCCATTATAACTCTAACCTTTACAGACCAGGGACTGATCATCCATTATAACTCTAACCTATACAGACCAGGGACTGCTCATTCATTATAACTCTAACCTATACAGACCAGGGTCCGATCATCCAATATAACCCAAACCTATACAGACCAGGGACTGACCATCCATTATAACTCTAACCTGTACAGACCAGGGACTGATCATCCATTAAAACTCTAACCTATACAGACCAGGGACTGACCATCCATTATAACTCTAACCTATACAAACCAGGGCATGATCATCCATTATAACTCTAACCTATACAGACCAGGGACTGACCATCCATTATAACTCAAACCTTTCCAGACCAGGGACTGATCATCCATTATAACTCTAACCTATACAGACCAGGGACTGACCATCCATTTTAACTCTAACCACTAAAGACCAGGGACTCATAATGTATTATAACTCTAACCCATACAGACCAGGGACTGACCATCCATTATAACTCTAACCTATACAGACCAGAGCCTGATCATCCATTATAACTCTAACCTATACAGACCAGGGACTAACCATCCATTATAACTCTAACCTATACAGACCAGGGACTGATCATCCATTATAACTCTAACCTATACACACCAGGGACTGACCATCCATTATAACTCTAACCTATACAGACCAGGGCCTGATCGTTCATTATAACTCTAACCTATACAGACAAGGGACTGATCATCCATTATAACTCTAACCTATACAGACCAGGGACTGACCATCCATTATAACTCTAACCTATACAGACCAGGGCCTGATCATCCATTATAACTCTAACCTATACAGACCAGGGTCTGATCATCCATTAAAACTCTAACCTATACAGTCCAGGGACTGACCATCCATTATAACTCTAACCTATACAGACCAGGGCCTGATCATCCATTATAACTCTAACCTATACGGACCAGGGTCTGATCATCCATTATAACTCTAACCTATACAGTCCAGGGACTGATCATCCATTATAACTCTAACCTATACAGACCAGGGCCTGATCATCCATTATAACTCTAACCTATACAGACCAGGGTCTGATCATCCATTATAACTCTAACCTATACAGACCAGGGACTGACCATCCATTACAACTCTAACCTATACAGACCAGGGACTGACCATCCATTATATCTCTAACCTATACAGACCAGGGCCTGATCATCCATTATAACTCTAACCTATACAGACCAGGGTCTGATCATCCATTATAACTCTAACCTATACAGACCAGGGACTGACCATCCATTATAACTCTAACCTATACAGACCAGGGACTGACCATCATTTACAACTCTAACCTATACAGACCAGGGCCTGATCTTCCATTATAACTCTGACCTATACAGACCAGGGACTGACCATCCATTATAACTCTAACCTATACAGACCAGGGCCTGATCATCCATTATAACTCTAACCTATACAGACCAGGGTCTGATCATCCATTATAACTCTAACCTATACAGTCCAGGGCCTCACCATCCATTATAACTCTAACCTATACAGACCAGGGCCTGATCATCCATTATAACTCTAACCTACACAGACCAGGGACTGACCATCCATTACAACTCTAACCTATATTGACCAGGGACTGATCATCCATTATAACTCTAACCTATACAGAACAGAGACTGACCATCCATATATAACTCTAACCTATACAGAACAGAGACTGACCATCCATATATAACTCTAACCTATACAGACCAGGGCCTGATCATCCATTATAACTCTAACCTATACAGACATGGGTCTGATCATCCATTATAACTCTAACCTATACAGACCAGGGACTGACCATCCATTATAACTCTAACGTATACAGACCAGGGCCTGATCATCCATTATAACTCTAACCTATACAGACCAGGCCCTGATCATCCATTATAACTCTAACCCATACAGATCAGGGACTGACCATCCATTATAACTCTAACCTTTACAGACCAGGGACTGATCATCCATTATAACTCTAACCTATACAGAACAGGGACTGATCATTCATTAGAACTCTAACCTATACAGACCAGGGTCCGATCATCCAATATAACCCAAACCTATACAGACCAGGGACTGACCATCCATTATAACTCTAACCTGTACAGACCAGGGACTGATCATCCATTAAAACTCTAACCTATACAGACCAGGGACTGACCATCCATTATAACTCTAACCTATACAGACCAGGGCATGATCATCCATTATAACTCTAACCTATACAGACCAGGGACTGACCATCCATTATAACTCAAACCTTTCCAGACCAGGGACTGATCATCCATTATAACTCTAACCTATACAGACCAGGGACTGACCATCCATTTTAACTCTAACCTATAAAGACCAGGGACTCATAATGTATTATAACTCTAACCTATACAGACCAGGGACTGACCATCCATTATAACTCTAACCTATACAGACCAGAGCCTGATCATCCATTATAACTCTAACCTATACAGACCAGGGACTAACCATCCATTATAACTCTAACCTATACAGACCAGGGACTGATCATCCATTATAACTTTAACCTATACACACCAGGGACTGACCATCCATTATAACTCTAACCTATACAGACCAGGGCCTGATCTTCCATTATAACTCTGACCTATACAGACCAGGGCCTGATCATCCATTATAGCTCTAACCTATACAGACCAGGGACTGACCATCCATTATAACTCTAACCTATACAGACCAGGGCCTGATTATTCATTATAACTCTAACGTATACAGACCAGGGACTGATCATCCATTATAACTCTAACCTATACAGACCAGGGACTGACCATCCATTATACCTCCAACCTATACAGACCAGGGACTGATCATCCATTATAACTCTAACCTATACAGACCAGGGACTGATCATCCATTATAACTCTAACCTATACAGACCAGGGACTGATCATCCATTATAACTCTAACCTATACAGAACAGAGACTGACCATCCATATATAACTCTAACCTATACAGACCAGGGCCTGATCATCCATTATAACTCTAACCTATACAGACATGGGTCTGATCATCCATTATAACTCTAACCTATACAGACCAGGGACTGACCATCCATTATAACTCTAACGTATACAGACCAGGGCCTGATCATCCATTATAACTCTAACCTATACAGACCAGGCCCTGATCATCCATTATAACTCTAACCTATACAGATCAGGGACTGACCATCCATTATAACTCTAACCTTTACAGACCAGGGACTGATCATCCATTATAACTCTAACCTATACAGACCAGGGACTGCTCATTCATTATAACTCTAACCTATACAGACCAGGGTCCGATCATCCAATATAACCCAAACCTATACAGACCAGGGACTGACCATCCATTATAACTCTAACCTGTACAGACCAGGGACTGATCATCCATTAAAACTCTAACCTATACAGACCAGGGACTGACCATCCATTATAACTCTAACCTATACAAACCAGGGCATGATCATCCATTATAACTCTAACCTATACAGACCAGGGACTGACCATCCATTATAACTCAAACCTTTCCAGACCAGGGACTGATCATCCATTATAACTCTAACCTATACAGACCAGGGACTGACCATCCATTTTAACTCTAACCACTAAAGACCAGGGACTCATAATGTATTATAACTCTAACCCATACAGACCAGGGACTGACCATCCATTATAACTCTAACCTATACAGACCAGAGCCTGATCATCCATTATAACTCTAACCTATACAGACCAGGGACTAACCATCCATTATAACTCTAACCTATACAGACCAGGGACTGATCATCCATTATAACTCTAACCTATACACACCAGGGACTGACCATCCATTATAACTCTAACCTATACAGACCAGGGCCTGATCGTTCATTATAACTCTAACCTATACAGACAAGGGACTGATCATCCATTATAACTCTAACCTATACAGACCAGGGACTGACCATCCATTATAACTCTAACCTATACAGACCAGGGCCTGATCATCCATTATAACTCTAACCTATACAGACCAGGGTCTGATCATCCATTAAAACTCTAACCTATACAGTCCAGGGACTGACCATCCATTATAACTCTAACCTATACAGACCAGGGCCTGATCATCCATTATAACTCTAACCTATACGGACCAGGGTCTGATCATCCATTATAACTCTAACCTATACAGACCAGGGACTGACCATCCATTATAACTCTAACCTATACAGACCAGGGCCTGATCATTCATTATAACTCTAACGTATACAGACCAGGGACTGATCATCCATTATAACTCTAACCTATACAGACCAGGGACTTATCATCCATTATAACTCTAACCTATACACACCAGGGACTGACCATCCATTATAACTCTAACCTATACAGACCAGGGCCTGATCGTTCATTATAACTCTAACGTATACAGACAAGGGACTGATCATCCATTATAACTCTAACCTATACAGACCAGGGACTGACCATCCATTATAACTCTAACCTATACAGACCAGGGCCTGATCATCCATTATAACTCTAACCTATACAGACCAGGGTCTGATCATCCATTATAACTCTAACCTATACAGTCCAGGGACTGACCATCCATTATAACTCTAACCTATACAGACCAGGGCCTGATCATCCATTATAACTCTAACCTATACAGACCAGGGTCTGATCATCCATTATAACTCTAACCTATACAGACCAGGGACTGACCATCCATTACAACTCTAACCTATACAGACCAGGGACTGACCATCCATTATATCTCTAACCTATACAGACCAGGGCCTGATCATCCATTATAACTCTAACCTATACAGACCAGGGTCTGATCATCCATTATAACTCTAACCTATACAGACCAGGGACTGACCATCCATTATAACTCTAACCTATACAGACCAGGGACTGACCATCATTTACAACTCTAACCTATACAGACCAGGGCCTGATCTTCCATTATAACTCTGACCTATACAGACCAGGGACTGACCATCCATTATAACTCTAACCTATACAGACCAGGGCCTGATCATCCATTATAACTCTAACCTATACAGACCAGGGTCTGATCATCCATTATAACTCTAACCTATACAGTCCAGGGCCTCACCATCCATTATAACTCTAACCTATACAGACCAGGGCCTGATCATCCATTATAACTCTAACCTACACAGACCAGGGACTGACCATCCATTACAACTCTAACCTATATTGACCAGAGACTGATCATCCATTATAACTCTAACCTATACAGACCAGAGACTGATCATCCATTATAACTCTAACCTATACAGACCAGGGCCTGATCATCCATTATAGCTCTAACCTATACAGACCAGGGACTGACCATCCATTATAACTCTAACCTGTACAGACCAGGGACTGACCATCCATTATATCTCTAACCTATACAGACCAGGGCCTGATCATCCATTATAACTCTAACCTATACAGACCAGGGTCTGATCATCCATTATAACTCTAACCTATACAGCCCGGGGACTGACCATCCATTATAACTCTAACCTATACAGACCAGGGACTGACCATCATTTACAACTCTAACCTATACAGACCAGGGCCTGATCTTCCATTATAACTCTGACCTATACAGACCAGGGCCTGATCATCCATTATAGCTCTAACCTATACAGACCAGGGACTGACCATCCATTATAACTCTAACCTATACAGACCAGGGACTGACCATCCATTATAACTCTAACCTATACAGACCAGGGCCTGATCATTCATTATAACTCTAACGTATACAGACCAGGGACTGATCATCCATTATAACTCTAACCTATACAGACCAGGGACTGACCATCCATTATACCTCCAACCTATACAGACCAGGGACTGATCATCCATTATAACTCTAACCTATACAGACCAGGGACTGATCATCCATTATAACTCTAACCTATACAGAACAGAGACTGACCATCCATATATAACTCTAACCTATACAGAACAGAGACTGACCATCCATATATAACTCTAACCTATACAGACCAGGGCCTGATCATCCATTATAACTCTAACCTATACAGACATGGGTCTGATCATCCATTATAACTCTAACCTATACAGACCAGGGACTGACCATCCATTATAACTCTAACGTATACAGACCAGGGCCTGATCATCCATTATAACTCTAACCTATACAGACCAGGCCCTGATCATCCATTATAACTCTAACCTATACAGATCAGGGACTGACCATCCATTATAACTCTAACCTTTACAGACCAGGGACTGATCATCCATTATAACTCTAACCTATACAGAACAGGGACTGATCATTCATTAGAACTCTAACCTATACAGACCAGGGTCCGATCATCCAATATAACCCAAACCTATACAGACCAGGGACTGACCATCCATTATAACTCTAACCTGTACAGACCAGGGACTGATCATCCATTAAAACTCTAACCTATACAGACCAGGGACTGACCATCCATTATAACTCTAACCTATACAGACCAGGGCATGATCATCCATTATAACTCTAACCTATACAGACCAGGGACTGACCATCCATTATAACTCAAACCTTTCCAGACCAGGGACTGATCATCCATTATAACTCTAACCTATACAGACCAGGGACTGACCATCCATTTTAACTCTAACCTATAAAGACCAGGGACTCATAATGTATTATAACTCTAACCTATACAGACCAGGGACTGACCATCCATTATAACTCTAACCTATACAGACCAGAGCCTGATCATCCATTATAACTCTAACCTATACAGACCAGGGACTAACCATCCATTATAACTCTAACCTATACAGACCAGGGACTGATCATCCATTATAACTCTAACCCATACACACCAGGGACTGACCATCCATTATAACTCTAACCTATACAGACCAGGGCCTGATCTTCCATTATAACTCTAACGTATACAGACCAGGGACTGATCATCCATTATAACTCTAACCTATACAGACCAGGGACTGACCATCCATTATAACTCTAACGTATACAGACCAGGGCCTGATCATCCATTATAACTCTAACCTATACAGACCAGGCCCTGATCATCCATTATAACTCTAACGTATACAGACCAGGGCCTGATCATCCATTATAACTCTAACCTATACAGACCAGGCCCTGATCATCCATTATAACTCTAACCTATACAGACCAGGGACTGACCATCCATTTTAACTCTAACCACTAAAGACCAGGGACTCATAATGTATTATAACTCTAACCTATATAGACCAGGGACTGACCATCCATTATAACTCTAACCTATACAGACCAGAGCCTGATCATCCATTATAACTCTAACCTATACAGACCAGGGACTAACCATCCATTATAACTCTAACCTATACAGACCAGGGACTGATCATCCATTATAACTCTAACCTATACACACCAGGGACTGACCATCCATTATAACTCTAACCTATACAGACCAGGGCCTGATCGTTCATTATAACTCTAACCTATACAGACAAGGGACTGATCATCCATTATAACTCTAACCTATACAGACCAGGGACTGACCATCCATTATAACTCTAACCTATACAGACCAGGGCCTGATCATCCATTATAACTCTAACCTATACAGACCAGGGTCCGATCATCCAATATAACCCAAACCTATACAGACCAGGGACTGACCATCCATTATAACTCTAACCTGTACAGACCAGGGACTGATCATCCATTAAAACTCTAACCTATACAGACCAGGGACTGACCATCCATTATAACTCTAACCTATACAAACCAGGGCATGATCATCCATTATAACTCTAACCTATACAGACCAGGGACTGACCATCCATTATAACTCAAACCTTTCCAGACCAGGGACTGATCATCCATTATAACTCTAACCTATACAGACCAGGGACTGACCATCCATTTTAACTCTAACCACTAAAGACCAGGGACTCATAATGTATTATAACTCTAACCCATACAGACCAGGGACTGACCATCCATTATAACTCTAACCTATACAGACCAGAGCCTGATCATCCATTATAACTCTAACCTATACAGACCAGGGACTAACCATCCATTATAACTCTAACCTATACAGACCAGGGACTGATCATCCATTATAACTCTAACCTATACACACCAGGGACTGACCATCCATTATAACTCTAACCTATACAGACCAGGGCCTGATCGTTCATTATAACTCTAACCTATACAGACAAGGGACTGATCATCCATTATAACTCTAACCTATACAGACCAGGGACTGACCATCCATTATAACTCTAACCTATACAGACCAGGGCCTGATCATCCATTATAACTCTAACCTATACAGACCAGGGTCTGATCATCCATTAAAACTCTAACCTATACAGTCCAGGGACTGACCATCCATTATAACTCTAACCTATACAGACCAGGGCCTGATCATCCATTATAACTCTAACCTATACGGACCAGGGTCTGATCATCCATTATAACTCTAACCTATACAGACCAGGGACTGACCATCCATTATAACTCTAACCTATACAGACCAGGGCCTGATCATTCATTATAACTCTAACGTATACAGACCAGGGACTGATCATCCATTATAACTCTAACCTATACAGACCAGGGACTTATCATCCATTATAACTCTAACCTATACACACCAGGGACTGACCATCCATTATAACTCTAACCTATACAGACCAGGGCCTGATCGTTCATTATAACTCTAACGTATACAGACAAGGGACTGATCATCCATTATAACTCTAACCTATACAGACCAGGGACTGACCATCCATTATAACTCTAACCTATACAGACCAGGGCCTGATCATCCATTATAACTCTAACCTATACAGACCAGGGTCTGATCATCCATTATAACTCTAACCTATACAGTCCAGGGACTGACCATCCATTATAACTCTAACCTATACAGACCAGGGCCTGATCATCCATTATAACTCTAACCTATACAGACCAGGGTCTGATCATCCATTATAACTCTAACCTATACAGACCAGGGACTGACCATCCATTACAACTCTAACCTATACAGACCAGGGACTGACCATCCATTATATCTCTAACCTATACAGACCAGGGCCTGATCATCCATTATAACTCTAACCTATACAGACCAGGGTCTGATCATCCATTATAACTCTAACCTATACAGACCAGGGACTGACCATCCATTATAACTCTAACCTATACAGACCAGGGACTGACCATCATTTACAACTCTAACCTATACAGACCAGGGCCTGATCTTCCATTATAACTCTGACCTATACAGACCAGGGACTGACCATCCATTATAACTCTAACCTATACAGACCAGGGCCTGATCATCCATTATAACTCTAACCTATACAGACCAGGGTCTGATCATCCATTATAACTCTAACCTATACAGTCCAGGGCCTCACCATCCATTATAACTCTAACCTATACAGACCAGGGCCTGATCATCCATTATAACTCTAACCTACACAGACCAGGGACTGACCATCCATTACAACTCTAACCTATATTGACCAGAGACTGATCATCCATTATAACTCTAACCTATACAGACCAGAGACTGATCATCCATTATAACTCTAACCTATACAGACCAGGGCCTGATCATCCATTATAGCTCTAACCTATACAGACCAGGGACTGACCATCCATTATAACTCTAACCTGTACAGACCAGGGACTGACCATCCATTATATCTCTAACCTATACAGACCAGGGCCTGATCATCCATTATAACTCTAACCTATACAGACCAGGGTCTGATCATCCATTATAACTCTAACCTATACAGCCCGGGGACTGACCATCCATTATAACTCTAACCTATACAGACCAGGGACTGACCATCATTTACAACTCTAACCTATACAGACCAGGGCCTGATCTTCCATTATAACTCTGACCTATACAGACCAGGGCCTGATCATCCATTATAGCTCTAACCTATACAGACCAGGGACTGACCATCCATTATAACTCTAACCTATACAGACCAGGGACTGACCATCCATTATAACTCTAACCTATACAGACCAGGGCCTGATCATTCATTATAACTCTAACGTATACAGACCAGGGACTGATCATCCATTATAACTCTAACCTATACAGACCAGGGACTGACCATCCATTATACCTCCAACCTATACAGACCAGGGACTGATCATCCATTATAACTCTAACCTATACAGACCAGGGACTGATCATCCATTATAACTCTAACCTATACAGAACAGAGACTGACCATCCATATATAACTCTAACCTATACAGAACAGAGACTGACCATCCATATATAACTCTAACCTATACAGACCAGGGCCTGATCATCCATTATAACTCTAACCTATACAGACATGGGTCTGATCATCCATTATAACTCTAACCTATACAGACCAGGGACTGACCATCCATTATAACTCTAACGTATACAGACCAGGGCCTGATCATCCATTATAACTCTAACCTATACAGACCAGGCCCTGATCATCCATTATAACTCTAACCTATACAGATCAGGGACTGACCATCCATTATAACTCTAACCTTTACAGACCAGGGACTGATCATCCATTATAACTCTAACCTATACAGAACAGGGACTGATCATTCATTAGAACTCTAACCTATACAGACCAGGGTCCGATCATCCAATATAACCCAAACCTATACAGACCAGGGACTGACCATCCATTATAACTCTAACCTGTACAGACCAGGGACTGATCATCCATTAAAACTCTAACCTATACAGACCAGGGACTGACCATCCATTATAACTCTAACCTATACAGACCAGGGCATGATCATCCATTATAACTCTAACCTATACAGACCAGGGACTGACCATCCATTATAACTCAAACCTTTCCAGACCAGGGACTGATCATCCATTATAACTCTAACCTATACAGACCAGGGACTGACCATCCATTTTAACTCTAACCTATAAAGACCAGGGACTCATAATGTATTATAACTCTAACCTATACAGACCAGGGACTGACCATCCATTATAACTCTAACCTATACAGACCAGAGCCTGATCATCCATTATAACTCTAACCTATACAGACCAGGGACTAACCATCCATTATAACTCTAACCTATACAGACCAGGGACTGATCATCCATTATAACTCTAACCCATACACACCAGGGACTGACCATCCATTATAACTCTAACCTATACAGACCAGGGCCTGATCTTCCATTATAACTCTAACGTATACAGACCAGGGACTGATCATCCATTATAACTCTAACCTATACAGACCAGGGACTGACCATCCATTATAACTCTAACGTATACAGACCAGGGCCTGATCATCCATTATAACTCTAACCTATACAGACCAGGCCCTGATCATCCATTATAACTCTAACGTATACAGACCAGGGCCTGATCATCCATTATAACTCTAACCTATACAGACCAGGCCCTGATCATCCATTATAACTCTAACCTATACAGACCAGGGACTGACCATCCATTTTAACTCTAACCACTAAAGACCAGGGACTCATAATGTATTATAACTCTAACCTATATAGACCAGGGACTGACCATCCATTATAACTCTAACCTATACAGACCAGAGCCTGATCATCCATTATAACTCTAACCTATACAGACCAGGGACTAACCATCCATTATAACTCTAACCTATACAGACCAGGGACTGATCATCCATTATAACTCTAACCTATACACACCAGGGACTGACCATCCATTATAACTCTAACCTATACAGACCAGGGCCTGATCGTTCATTATAACTCTAACCTATACAGACAAGGGACTGATCATCCATTATAACTCTAACCTATACAGACCAGGGACTGACCATCCATTATAACTCTAACCTATACAGACCAGGGCCTGATCATCCATTATAACTCTAACCTATACAGACCAGGGTCTGATCATCCATTAAAACTCTAACCTATACAGTCCAGGGACTGACCATCCATTATAACTCTAACCTATACAGACCAGGGCCTGATCATCCATTATAACTCTAACCTATACAGACCAGGGTCTGATCATCCATTATAACTCTAACCTATACAGACCAGGGACTGACCATCCATTACAACTCTAACCTATACAGACCAGAGACTGATCATCCATTATAACTCTAACCTATACAGACCAGGGCCTGATCATCCATTATAGCTCTAACCTATACAGACCAGAGACTGATCATCCATTATAACTCTAACCTATACAGACCAGGGCCTGATCATCCATTATAGCTCTAACCTATACAGACCAGGGCCTGATCATCCATTATAATTCTAACCTATACAGACCAGGGTCTGATCATCCATTATAACTCTAACCGTTACAGACCAGGGACTGACCATCCATTATAACTCTAACCTATACAGACCAGGGACTGACCATCCATTACAACTCTAACCTATACAGACCAGGGCCTGATCTTCCATTATAACTCTAACCTATACAGACCAAGGCCTGATCATCCATTATAGCTCTAACCTATACAGACCAGGGACTGACCATCCATTATAACTCTAACCTATACAGACCAGGGCCTGATCTCTCATTATAACTCTAACGTATACAGACCAGGGAAAGATCATCCATTATAACTCTAACCTATACAGACCAGGGACTGACCATCCATTATAACTGTAACCTATACAGACCAGGGCCTGATCATCCATTATAACTCTAACCTATACAGACAAGGGTCTGATCATCCTTTATAACTCTAACCTATACAGTCCAGGGACTGACCATCCATTATAACTCTAACCTATACAGACCAGAGCCTGATCATCCATTATAACTCTAACCTATACAGACCAGGGACTAACCATCCATTATAACTCTAACCTATACAGACCAGGGACTGATCATCCATTATAACTCTAACCCATACACACCAGGGACTGACCATCCATTATAACTCTAACCTATACAGACCAGGGCCTGATCTTCCATTATAACTCTAACGTATACAGACCAGGGACTGATCATCCATTATAACTCTAACCTATACAGACCAGGGACTGACCATCCATTATAACTCTAACGTATACAGACCAGGGCCTGATCATCCATTATAACTCTAACCTATACAGACCAGGCCCTGATCATCCATTATAACTCTAACGTATACAGACCAGGGCCTGATCATCCATTATAACTCTAACCTATACAGACCAGGCCCTGATCATCCATTATAACTCTAACCTATACAGACCAGGGACTGACCATCCATTTTAACTCTAACCACTAAAGACCAGGGACTCATAATGTATTATAACTCTAACCTATATAGACCAGGGACTGACCATCCATTATAACTCTAACCTATACAGACCAGAGCCTGATCATCCATTATAACTCTAACCTATACAGACCAGGGACTAACCATCCATTATAACTCTAACCTATACAGACCAGGGACTGATCATCCATTATAACTCTAACCTATACACACCAGGGACTGACCATCCATTATAACTCTAACCTATACAGACCAGGGCCTGATCGTTCATTATAACTCTAACCTATACAGACAAGGGACTGATCATCCATTATAACTCTAACCTATACAGACCAGGGACTGACCATCCATTATAACTCTAACCTATACAGACCAGGGCCTGATCATCCATTATAACTCTAACCTATACAGACCAGGGTCTGATCATCCATTAAAACTCTAACCTATACAGTCCAGGGACTGACCATCCATTATAACTCTAACCTATACAGACCAGGGCCTGATCATCCATTATAACTCTAACCTATACAGACCAGGGTCTGATCATCCATTATAACTCTAACCTATACAGACCAGGGACTGACCATCCATTACAACTCTAACCTATACAGACCAGAGACTGATCATCCATTATAACTCTAACCTATACAGACCAGGGCCTGATCATCCATTATAGCTCTAACCTATACAGACCAGAGACTGATCATCCATTATAACTCTAACCTATACAGACCAGGGCCTGATCATCCATTATAGCTCTAACCTATACAGACCAGGGCCTGATCATCCATTATAATTCTAACCTATACAGACCAGGGTCTGATCATCCATTATAACTCTAACCGTTACAGACCAGGGACTGACCATCCATTATAACTCTAACCTATACAGACCAGGGACTGACCATCCATTACAACTCTAACCTATACAGACCAGGGCCTGATCTTCCATTATAACTCTAACCTATACAGACCAAGGCCTGATCATCCATTATAGCTCTAACCTATACAGACCAGGGACTGACCATCCATTATAACTCTAACCTATACAGACCAGGGCCTGATCTCTCATTATAACTCTAACGTATACAGACCAGGGAAAGATCATCCATTATAACTCTAACCTATACAGACCAGGGACTGACCATCCATTATAACTGTAACCTATACAGACCAGGGCCTGATCATCCATTATAACTCTAACCTATACAGACAAGGGTCTGATCATCCTTTATAACTCTAACCTATACAGTCCAGGGACTGACCATCCATTATAACTCTAACCTACACAGACCAGGTTCTGATCATCAATTATAACTCTAACCTATACAGACCAGGGTCTGATCATCCTTTATAACTCTAACCTATACAGTCCAGGGACTGACCATCCATTATAACTCTAACCTACACAGACCAGGGCCTGATCATCCATTATAACTCTAACCTATACAGACCAGGGTCTGATCATCCATTATAACTCTAACCTATACAGACCAGGGACTGACCATCCATTATAACTCTAACCTATGCAGACCAGGGACTGACCATCCATTACAACTCTAACCTATACAGACCAGGGACTGACCATCCATTATAACTCTAACCTATACAGACCAGGGTCTGATCATCCATTATAACTCTAACCTATACAGACCAGGGACTGACCATCCATTATAACTCTAACCTATACAGACCAGGGCCTGATCATCCATTTAAACTCTAACCTATAGAGACCAGGGTCTGATCATCCATTATAACTCTAACCTATACAGACCAGGGCATTATCATTCATTATAACTCTAAAGTATACAGACCAGGGACTGATCATCCATTATAACTCTAACCTATACAGACCAGGGACTGACCATCCATTATACCTCCAACCTATACAGACCAGGGACTGATCCTCCATTATAACTCTAACGTATACAGACCAGGGACTGATCATCCATTATAACTGTAACCTATACAGACCAGGGCCTGATCATCCATTATAACTCTAACCTGTACAGACCAGGGACTGATCATCCACTATAACTCTAACCTATAAAGACCAGGGACTGATCATCCATTATAACTCTAACCTATACAGACCAGGGCCTGATCATCCATTATAACTCTAACCTATACAGACCAGGGTCTGATCATCCATTAAAACTCTAACCTATACAGTCCAGGGACTGACCATCCATTACAACTCTAACCTATACAGACCAGGGCCTGATCTTCCATTATAACTCTAACCTATACAGACCAAGGCCTGATCATCCATTATAGCTCTAACCTATACAGACCAGGGACTGACCATCCATTATAACTCTAACCTATACAGACCAGGGCCTGATCTCTCATTATAACTCTAACGTATACAGACCAGGGAAAGATCATCCATTATAACTCTAACCTATACAGACCAGGGACTGACCATCCATTATAACTGTAACCTATACAGACCAGGGCCTGATCATCCATTATAACTCTAACCTATACAGACAAGGGTCTGATCATCCTTTATAACTCTAACCTATACAGTCCAGGGACTGACCATCCATTATAACTCTAACCTACACAGACCAGGTTCTGATCATCAATTATAACTCTAACCTATACAGACCAGGGTCTGATCATCCTTTATAACTCTAACCTATACAGTCCAGGGACTGACCATCCATTATAACTCTAACCTACACAGACCAGGGCCTGATCATCCATTATAACTCTAACCTATACAGACCAGGGTCTGATCATCCATTATAACTCTAACCTATACAGACCAGGGACTGACCATCCATTATAACTCTAACCTATGCAGACCAGGGACTGACCATCCATTACAACTCTAACCTATACAGACCAGGGACTGACCATCCATTATAACTCTAACCTATACAGACCAGGGTCTGATCATCCATTATAACTCTAACCTATACAGACCAGGGACTGACCATCCATTATAACTCTAACCTATACAGACCAGGGCCTGATCATCCATTTAAACTCTAACCTATAGAGACCAGGGTCTGATCATCCATTATAACTCTAACCTATACAGACCAGGGCATGATCATTCATTATAACTCTAAAGTATACAGACCAGGGACTGATCATCCATTATAACTCTAACCTATACAGACCAGGGACTGACCATCCATTATACCTCCAACCTATACAGACCAGGGACTGATCCTCCATTATAACTCCAACCTATACAGACCAGGGACTGATCCTCCATTATAACTCTAACCTATACAGACCAGGGCCTGATCTTCCATTATAACTCTGACCTATACAGACCAGGGCCTGATCATCCATTATAGCTCTAACCTATACAGACCAGGGACTGACCATCCATTATAACTCTAACCTATACAGACCAGGGCCTGATCATTCATTATAACTCTAACGTATACAGACCAGGGACTGATCATCCATTATAACTCTAACCTATACAGACCAGGACTGACCATCCATTATACCTCCAACCTATACAGACCAGGGACTGATCATCCATTATACCTCCAACCTATACAGACCAGGGACTGATCATCCATTATAACTCTAACCTATACAGACCAGGGACTGATCATCCATTATAACTCTAACCTATACAGAACAGAGACTGACCATCCATATATAACTCTAACCTATACAGACCAGGGCCTGATCATCCATTATAACTCTAACCTATACAGACATGGGTCTGATCATCCATTATAACTCTAACCTACACAGACATGGGTCTGATCATCCATTATAACTCTAACCTATACAGACCAGGGACTGACCATCCATTATAACTCTAACCTATACAGACCAGGCCCTGATCATCCATTATAACTCTAACCTATACAGATCAGGGACTGACCATCCATTATAACTCTAACCTTTACAGACCAGGGACTGATCATCCATTATAACTCTAACCTATACAGACCAGGGACTGATCATTCATTATAACTCTAACCTATACAGACCAGGGTCCGATCATCCAATATAACCCAAACCTATACAGACCAGGGACTGACCATCCATTATAACTCTAACCTGTACAGACCAGGGACTGATCATCCATTAAAACTCTAACCTATACAGACCAGGGACTGACCATCCATTATAACTCTAACCTATACAAACCAGGGCATGATCATCCATTATAACTCTAACCTATACAGACCAGGGACTGACCATCCATTATAACTCAAACCTTTCCAGACCAGGGACTGATCATCCATTATAACTCTAACCTATACAGACCAGGGACTGACCATCCATTTTAACTCTAACCACTAAAGACCAGGGACTCATAATGTATTATAACTCTAACCTATACAGACCAGGGACTGACCATCCATTATAACTCTAACCTATACAGACCAGAGCCTGATCATCCATTATAACTCTAACCTATACAGAACAGGGACTAACCATCCATTATAACTCTAACCTGTACAGACCAGGGACTGATCATCCATTATAACTCTAACCTATACACACCAGGGACTGACCATCCATTATAACTCTAACCTATACAGACCAGGGCCTGATCGTTCATTATAACTCTAACCCATACAGACAAGGGACTGATCATCCATTATAACTCTAACCTATACAGACCAGGGACTGACCATCCATTATAACTCTAACCTATACAGACCAGGGCCTGATCATCCATTATAACTCTAACCTATACAGACCAGGGTCTGATCATCCATTAAAACTCTAACCTATACAGTCCAGGGACTGACCATCCATTATAACTCTAACCTATACAGACCAGGGCCTGATCATCCATTATAACTCTAACCTATACAGACCAGGGTCTGATCATCCATTATAACTCTAACCTATACAGACCAGGGACTGACCATCCATTACAACTCTAACCTATACAGACCAGAGACTGATCATCCATTATAACTCTAACCTATACAGACCAGGGCCTGATCATCCATTATAGCTCTAACCTATACAGACCAGGGACTGACCATCCGTTATAACTCTAACCTATACAGACCAGGGACTGACCATCCATTATATCTCTAACCTATACAGACCAGGGCCTGATCATCCATTATAACTCTAACCTATACAGACCAGGGTCTGATCATCCATTATAACTCTAACCGTTACAGACCAGGGACTGACCATCCATTATAACTCTAACCTATACAGACCAGGGACTGACCATCCATTACAACTCTAACCTATACAGACCAGGGCCTGATCTTCCATTATAACTCTAACCTATACAGACCAAGGCCTGATCATCCATTATAGCTCTAACCTATACAGACCAGGGACTGACCATCCATTATAACTCTAACCTATACAGACCAGGGCCTGATCTCTCATTATAACTCTAACGTATACAGACCAGGGAAAGATCATCCATTATAACTCTAACCTATACAGACCAGGGACTGACCATCCATTATAACTCTAACCTATACAGACCAGGGCCTGATCATCCATTATAACTCTAACCTATACAGACAAGGGTCTGATCATCCTTTATAACTCTAACCTATACAGTCCAGGAACTGACCATCCATTATAACTCTAACCTACACAGACCAGGTTCTGATCATCAATTATAACTCTAACCTATACAGACCAGGGTCTGATCATCCTTTATAACTCTAACCTATACAGTCCAGGGACTGACCATCCATTATAACTCTAACCTACACAGACAAGGGCCTGATCATCCATTATAACTCTAACCTATACAGACCAGGGTCTGATCATCCATTATAACTCTAACCTATACAGACCAGGGACTGACCATCCATTATAACTCTAACCTATGCAGACCAGGGACTGACCATCCATTACAACTCTAACCTATACAGACCAGGGACTGACCATCCATTATAACTCTAACCTATACAGACCAGGGTCTGATCATCCATTATAACTCTAACCTATACAGACCAGGGACTGACCATCCATTATAACTCTAACCTATACAGACCAGGGCCTGATCATCCATTTCAACTCTAACCTATAGAGACCAGGGTCTGATCATCCATTATAACTCTAACCTATACAGACCAGGGCATGATCATTCATTATAACTCTAAAGTATACAGACCAGGGACTGATCATCCATTATAACTCTAACCTATACAGACCAGGGACTGACCATCCATTATACCTCCAACCTATACAGACCAGGGACTGATCCTCCATTATAACTCTAACGTATACAGACCAGGGACTGATCATCCATTATAACTGTAACCTATACAGACCAGGGCCTGATCATCCATTATAACTCTAACCTGTACAGACCAGGGACTGATCATCCACTATAACTCTAACCTATAAAGACCAGGGACTGATCATCCATTATAACTCTAACCTATACAGAACAGAGACTGACCATCCATATATAACTCTAACCTATACAGACCAGGGCCTGATCATCCATTATAACTCTAACCTATACAAACATAGGTCTGATCATCCATTATAACTCTAACCTATACAGACCAGGGACTGACCATCCATTATAACTCTAACGTATACAGACCAGGGCCTGATCATCCATTATATCTCTAACCTATACAGACCAGGCCCTGATCATCCATTATAACTCTAACCTATACAGATCAGGGACTGACGATCCATTATAACTCTAACCTTTACAGACCAGGGACTGATCATCCATTATAACTCTAACCTATACAGACCAGGGACTGATCATTCATTATAACTCTAACCTATACAGACCAGGTTCTGATCATCAATTATAACTCTAACCTATACAGACCAGGGTCTGATCATCCATTATAACTCTAACCTATACAGACCAGGGACTGACCATCCATTATAACTCTAACCTATACAGACCAGGGCCTGATCATCCATTTAAACTCTAACCTATAGAGACCAGGGTCTGATCATCCATTATAACTCTAACCTATACAGACCAGGGCATGATCATTCATTATAACTCTAAAGTATACAGACCAGGGACTGATCATCCATTATAACTCTAACCTATACAGACCAGGGACTGACCATCCATTATACCTCCAACCTATACAGACCAGGGACTGATCCTCCATTATAACTCTAACGTATACAGACCAGGGACTGATCATCCATTATAACTGTAACCTATACAGACCAGGGCCTGATCATCCATTATAACTCTAACCTGTACAGACCAGGGACTGATCATCCACTATAACTCTAACCTATAAAGACCAGGGACTGATCATCCATTATAACTCTAACCTATACAGAACAGAGACTGACCATCCATATATAACTCTAACCTATACAGACCAGGGCCTGATCATCCATTATAACTCTAACCTATACAAACATAGGTCTGATCATCCATTATAACTCTAACCTATACAGACCAGGGACTGACCATCCATTATAACTCTAACGTATACAGACCAGGGCCTGATCATCCATTATATCTCTAACCTATACAGACCAGGCCCTGATCATCCATTATAACTCTAACCTATACAGATCAGGGACTGACGATCCATTATAACTCTAACCTTTACAGACCAGGGACTGATCATCCATTATAACTCTAACCTATACAGACCAGGGACTGATCATTCATTATAACTCTAACCTATACAGACCAGGGCATGATCATCCATTATAACTCTAACCTATACAGACCAGGGACTGACCATCCATTATAACTCAAACCTTTCCAGACCAGGGACTGATCATCCATTATAACTCTAACCTATACAGACCAGGGACTGACCATCCATTTTAACTCTAACCTATAAAGACCAGGGACTCATAATGTATTATAACTCTAACCTATACAGACCAGGGACTGACCATCCATTATAACTCTAACCTATACAGACCAGAGCCTGATCATCCATTATAACTCTAACCTATACAGACCAGGGACTAACCATCCATTATAACTCTAACCTATACAGACCAGGGACTGATCATCCATTATAACTCTAACCTATACAGACCAGGGCCTGATCTTCCATTATAACTCTGACCTATACAGACCAGGGCCTGATCATCCATTATAGCTCTAACCTATACAGACCAGGGACTGACCATCCATTATAACTCTAACCTATACAGACCAGGGACTGACCATCCATTATAACTCTAACCTATACAGACCAGGGCCTGATCATTCATTATAACTCTAACGTATACAGACCAGGAACTGATCATCCATTATAACTCTAACCTATACAGACCAGGGACTGACCATCCATTATACCTCCAACCTATACAGACCAGGGACTGATCATCCATTATAACTCTAACCTATACAGACCAGGGACTGATCATCCATTATAACTCTAACCTATACAGACGAGGGACTGATCATCCATTATAACTCTAACCTATACAGAACAGAGACTGACCATCCATATATAACTCTAACCTATACAGACCAGGTCCTGATCATCCATTATAACTCTAACCTATACAGACATGGGTCTGATCATCCATTATAACTCTAACCTATACAGACCAGGGACTGACCATCCATTATAACTCTAACGTATACAGACCAGGGCCTGATCATCCATTATAACTCTAACCTATACAGACCAGGCCCTGATCATCCATTATAACTCTAACCTATACAGATCAGGGACTGACCATCCATTATAACTCTAACCTTTACAGACCAGGGACTGATCATCCATTATAACTCTAACCTATACAGACCAGGGACTGATCATTCATTATACCTCTAACCTATACAGACCAGGGTCCGATCATCCAATATAACCCAAACCTATACAGACCAGGGACTGACCATCCATTATAACTCTAACCTGTACAGACCAGGGACTGATCATCCATTAAAACTCTAACCTATACAGACCAGGGACTGACCATCCATTATAACTCTAACCTATACAGACCAGGGCATGATCATCCATTATAACTCTAACCTATACAGACCAGGGACTGACCATCCATTATAACTCAAACCTTTCCAGACCAGGGACTGATCATCCATTATAACTCTAACCTATACAGACCAGGGACTGACCATCCATTTTAACTCTAACCAATAAAGACCAGGGACTCATAATATATTATAACTCTAACCTATACAGTCCAGGGACTGACCATCCATTATAACTCTAACCTACACAGACCAGAGCCTGATCATCCATTATAACTCTAACCTATACAGACCAGGGACTAACCATCCATTATAACTCTAACCTATACAGACCAGGGACTGGTCATCCATTATAACTCTAACCTATACACACCAGGGACTGACCATCCATTATAACTCTAACCTATACAGACCAGGGCCTGATCGTTCATTATAACTCTAACCTATACAGACAAGGGACTAATCATCCATTATAACTCTAACCTATACAGACCAGGGACTGACCATCCATTATAACTCTAACCTATACAGACCAGGGCCTGATCATCCATTATAACTCTAACCTATACAGACCAGGGTCTGATCATCCATTATAACTCTAACCTATACAGACCAGGGACTGACCATCCATTACAACTCTAACCTATACAGACCAGAGACTGATCATCCATTATAACTCTAACCTATACAGACCAGGGCCTGATCATCCATTATAGCTCTAACCTATACAGACCAGGGACTGACCATCCATTATAACTCTAACCTATACAGACCAGGGACTGACCATCCATTATATCTCTAACCTATACAGACCAGGGCCTGATCATCCATTATAACTCTAACCTATACAGACCAGGGTCTGATCATCCATTATAACTCTAACCGTTACAGACCAGGGACTGACCATCCATTATAACTCTAACCTATACAGACCAGGGACTGACCATCCATTACAACTCTAACCTATACAGATCAGGGCCTGATCTTCCATTATAACTCTAACCTATACAGACCAGGGCCTGATCATCCATTATAGCTCTAACCTATACAGACCAGGGACTGACCATCCATTTTAACTCTAACCTATACAGACCACGGCCTGATCTCTCATTATAACTCTAACGTATACAGACCAGGGACTGATCATCCATTATAACTCTAACCTATACAGACCAGGGACTGACCATCCATTATAACTCTAACCTACACAGACCAGGTTCTGATCATCCATTATAACTCTAACCTATACAGACCAGGGTCTGATCATCCTTTATAACTCTAACCTATACAGTCCAGGGACTGACCATCCATTATAACTCTAACCTACACAGACCAGGGCCTGATCATCCATTATAACTCTAACCTATACAGACCAGGGTCTGATCATCCATTATAACTCTAACCTATACAGACCAGGGACTGACCATCCATTATAACTCTAACCTATACAGACCAGGGACTGACCATCCATTACAACTCTAACCTATACAGACCAGGGACTGACCATCCATTATAACTCTAACCTATACAGACCAGGGTCTGATCATCCATTATAACTCTAACGTATACAGACCAGGGACTGACCATCCATTATAACTCTAACCTATACAGACCAGGGCCTGATCATCCATTTAAACTCTAACCTATAGAGACCAGGGTCTGATCATCCATTATAACTCTAACCTATACAGACCGGGGCATGATCATTCATTATAACTCTAAAGTATACAGACCAGGGACTGATCATCCATTTTAACTCTAACCTATACAGACCAGGGACTGATCATCCATTATACCTCCAACCTATACAGACCAGGGACTGATCCTCCATTATAACTCTAACCTATACAGACCAGGGACTGATCATCCATTATAACTGTAACCTATACAGACCAGGGCCTGATCATCCATTATAACTCTAACCTGTACAGACCAGGGACTGATCATCCACTATAACTCTAACCTATAAAGACCAGGGACTGATCATCCATTATAACTCTAACCTATACAGAACAGAGACTGACCATCCATTTATAACTCTAACCTATACAGACCAGGGCCTGATCATCCATTATAACTCTAACCTATACAAACATGGGTCTGATCATCCATTATAATTCTAACCTATACAGACCAGGGACTGACAATCCATTATAACTCTAACGTATACAGACCAGGACCTGATCATCCATTATAACTCTAACCTATACAGACCAGGGCCTGATCATCCATTATAACTCTAACCTATACAGATCAGGGACTAACCATCCATTATAACTCTAACCTATACAGACCAGGGACTGATTATCCATCATAACTCTAACCTATACAGACCAGGGATTGATCATCCATTATAACTCTAACCTATACAGACCAGGGTCCGATCAGCCAATATAACCCAAACCTATACAGACCAGGGACTGACCATCCATTATAAAACTAACCTATACAGACCAGGGACTGACCATCCATTATAACTCTAACCTATACAGACCAGGGCCTTATCATCAGTTATATCTCTAACCTATACAGACCAGGGCATGATCATCCATTATAACTCTAACCTATACAGACCAGGGACTGACCATCCATTTTAACTCTAACCTATAAAGACCAGGGACTCATAATGTATTATAACTCTAACCTATACAGACCAGGGACTGACCATCCATTATAACTCTAACCTATACAGACCAGGGACTGATCATCCATTATAACTGTAACCTGTACAGACCAGGGTCTGATCATCCATTATAACTCTAACCGTTACAGACCAGGGACTGACCATCCATTATAACTCTAACCTATACAGACCAGGGACTGACCATCCATTACAACTCTAACCTATACAGACCAGGGCCTGATCTTCCATTACAACTCTAACCTATACAGACCAGGGACTGATCATCCATTATAACTCTAAGCTATACAGACCATTATAACTCTAACCTATAAAGACCAGGGACTCATAATGTATTATAACTCTAACCTATACAGACCAGGGACTGATCATCCATTATAACTCTAACCTATACAGACCAGGGACTGACCATCCATTTCAACTCTAACCTATAAAGACCAGGGCCTGATCTTCCATTATAACTCTAACCTATACAGACCAGGGACTGACCATCCATTATAACTCTAACCTATACAGACCAGGGACTGACCATCCATTATAACTCAAAACTATACAGACCAGGGACTGACCATCCATTATAACTCTAACCTATACAGACCAGGGCCTGATCATCCATTATAAGTCTAACCTATACAGAGCAGGGTCTGATCATCCATTATAACTCTAACCTATACAGACCAGGGCCTGACCATCCATTATAACTCTAACCTATACAGACCAGGGACTGACCATCCATTACAACTCTAACCTATACAGACCAGGGACTGACCATCCATTATAACTCTAACCTATACAGACCAGGGTCTGATCATCCATTATAACTCTAACCTATACAGACCAGGGACTGACCATCCATTATAACTCTAACCTATACGGACCAGGGCCTGATCATCCATTTAAACTCTAACCTATAGAGACCAGGGTCTGATCATCCATTATAACTCTAACCTATACAGACCAGGGCATGATCATTCATTATAACTCTAAAGTATACAGACCAGGGACTGATCATCCATTATAACTCTAACCTATACAGACCAGGGACTGACCATCCATTATACCTCCAACCTATACAGACCAGGGACTGATCCTCCATTATAACTCTAACCTATACAGACCAGGGACTGATCATCCATTATAACTGTAACCTATACAGACCAGGGCCTGATCATCCATTATAACTCTAACCTGTACAGACCAGGGACTGATCATCCACTATAACTCTAACCTATAAAGACCAGAGACTGATCATCCATTATAACTCTAACCTATACAGAACAGAGACTGACCATCCATATATAACTCTAACCTATACAGACCAGGGCCTGATCATCCATTATAACTCTAATCTATACAAACATGGGTCTGATCATCCATTATAACTCTAACCTATACAGACCAGGGACTGACAATCCATTATAACTCTAACGTATACAGACCAGGGCCTGATCATCCATTATAACTCTAACCTATACAGACCAGGGCCTGATCATCCATTATAACTCTAACCTATACAGATCAGGGACTGACCATCCATTATAACTCTAACCTATACAGACCAGGGACTGATTATCCATCATAACTCTAACATATACAGACCAGGGACTGATCATCCATTATAACTCTAACCTATACAGACCAGGGTCCGATCATCCAATATAACCCAAACCAATACAGACCAGGGACTGACCATCCATTATAAAACTAACCTATACAGACCAGGGACTGACCATCCATTATTTCTCTAACCTGTACAGACCAGGGACTGATCATCCATTATAACTCTAACCTATACAGACCAGGTACTGATCATCCATTATAACTCTAACCTATACAGACCTAGGACTGATCATCCATTATAAAACTAACCTATACAGACCAGGGACTGATCATCCATTATAACTCTAAGCTATACAGACCATTATAACTCTAACCTATAAAGACCAGGGACTCATAATGTATTATAACTCTAACCTATACAGACCAGGGACTGATCATCCATTATAACTCTAACCTATACAGACCAGGGACTGACCATCCATTTCAACTCTAACCTATAAAGACCAGGGCCTGATCTTCCATTATAACTCTAACCTATACAGACCAGGGCCTGATCATCCATTATAGCTCTAACCTATACAGACCAGGGACTGACCATCCATTATAACTCTAACCTATACAGACCATGGACTGACCATCCATTATAACTCAAAACTATACAGACCAGGGACTGACCATCCATTATAACTCTAACCTATACAGACCAGGGACTGATCATCCATTATAACTCTAACCTATACAGACCAGGGACTGACCATCCATTATACCTCCAACCTATACAGACCAGGGACTGATCCTCCATTATAACTCTAACCTATACAGACCAGGGACTGATCATCCATTATAACTGTAACCTATACAGACCAGGGCCTGATCATCCATTATAACTCTAACCTGTACAGACCAGGGACTGATCATCCACTATAACTCTAACCTATAAAGACCAGGGACTGATCATCCATTATAACTCTAACCTATACAGAACAGAGACTGACCATCCATATATAACTCTAACCTACACAGACCAGGGCCTGATCATCCATTATAACTCTAACCTATACAAACATGGGTCTGATCATCCATTATAACTATAACCTATACAGACCAGGGACTGACAATCCATTATAACTCTAACGTATACAGACCAGGGCCTGATCATCCATTATAACTCTAACCTATACAGACCAGGGCCTGATTATCCATTATAACTCTAACCTATACAGATCAGGGACTGACCATCCATTATAACTCTAACCTATACAGACCAGGGTCCGATCATCCAATATAACCCAAACCTATACAGACCAGGGACTGACCATCCATTATAAAACTAACCTATACAGACCAGGGACTGACCATCCATTATTTCTCTAACCTGTACAGACCAGGGACTGATCATCCATTATAACTCTAACCTATACAGACCAGGTACTGATCATCCATTATAACTCTAACCTATACAGACCAGGGTCCGATCATCCAATATAACCCAAACCTATACAGACCAGGGACTGATCATCCATTATAAAACTAACCTATACAGACCAGGGACTGATCATCCATTATAACTCTAAGCTATACAGACCATTATAACTCTAACCTATAAAGACCAGGGACTCATAATGTATTATAACTCTAACCTATACAGACCAGGGACTGATCATCCATTATAACTCTAACCTATACAGACCAGGGACTGACCATCCATTTCAACTCTAACCTATACAGACCAGGGCCTGATCATCCATTATAGCTCTAACCTATACAGACCAGGGACTGACCATCCATTATAACTCTAACCTATACAGACCAGGGACTGACCATCCATTATAACTCAAAACTATACAGACCCGGGACTGACCATCCATTATAACTCTAACCTATACAGACCAGGGACTGATCATCCATTATAACTCTAACCTCTACAGAACAGAGACTGACCATCCATATATAACTCTAACCTATACAGACCAGGGCCTGATCATCCATTATAAGTCTAACCTATACAGAGCAGGGTCTGATCATCCATTATAACTCTAACCTATACAGACCAGGGCCTGACCATCCATTATAAAACTAACCTATACAGACCAGGGACTGATCATCCATTATAACTCTAAGCTATACAGACCATTATAACTCTAACCTATAAAGACCAGGGACTCATAATGTATTATAACTCTAACCTATACAGACCAGGGACTGATCATCCATTATAACTCTAACCTATACAGACCAGGGACTGACCATCCATTTCAACTCTAACCTATAAAGACCAGGGCCTGATCTTCCATTATAACTCTAACCTATACAGACCAGGGCCTGATCATCCATTATAGCTCTAACCTATACAGACCAGGGACTGACCATCCATTATAACTCTAACCTATACAGACCAGGGACTGACCATCCATTATAACTCAAAACTATACAGACCAGGGACTGACCATCCATTACAACTCTAACCTATACAGACCAGGGCCTGATCATCCATTATAAGTCTAACCTATACAGAGCAGGGTCTGATCATCCATTATAACTCTAACCTATACAGACCAGGGCCTGACCATCCATTATAACTCTAACCTATACAGACCAGGGACTGACCATCCATTACAACTCTAACCTATACAGACCAGGGACTGACCATCCATTATAACTCTAACCTATACAGACCAGGGTCTGATCATCCATTGTAACTCTAACCTATACAGACCAGGGACTGACCATCCATTATAACTCTAACCTATACGGACCAGGGCCTGATCATCCATTTAAACTCTAACCTATAGAGACCAGGGTCTGATCATCCATTATAACTCTAACCTATACAGACCAGGGCATGATCATTCATTATAACTCTAAAGTATACAGACCAGGGACTGATCATCCATTATAACTCTAACCTATACAGACCAGGGACTGACCATCCATTATACCTCCAACCTATACAGACCAGGGACTGATCCTCCATTATAACTCTAACCTATACAGACCAGGGACTGATCATCCATTATACTGTAACCTATACAGACCAGGGCCTGATCATCCATTATAACTCTAACCTGTACAGACCAGGGACTGATCATCCACTATAACTCTAACCTATAAAGACCAGGGACTGATCATCCATTATAACTCTAACCTATACAGAACAGAGACTGACCATCCATATATAACTCTAACCTACACAGACCAGGGCCTGATCATCCATTATAACTCTAACCTATACAAACATGGGTCTGATTATCCATTATAACTCTAACCTATACAGACCAGGGACTGACAATCCATTATAACTCTAACGTATACAGACCAGGGCCTGATCATCCATTATAACTCTAACCTATACAGACCAGGGTCCGATCATCCAATATAACCCAAACCTATACAGATCAGGGACTGACCATCCATTATAAAACTAACCTATACAGACCAGGGACTGACCATCCATTATTTCTCTAACCTGTACAGACCAGGGACTGACCATCCATTATTTCTCTAACCTGTACAGACCAGGGACTGATCATCCATTATAACTCTAACCTATACAGACCAGGTACTGATCATCCATTATAACTCTAACCTATACAGACCAGGGTCCGATCATCCAATATAACCCAAACCTATACAGACCAGGGACTGATCATCCATTATAAAACTAACCTATACAGACCAGGGACTGATCATCCATTATTACTCTAAGCTATACAGACCATTATAACTCTAACCTATAAAGACCAGGGACTCATAATGTATTATAACTCTAACCTATACAGACCAGGGACTGATCATCCATTATAACTCTAACCTATACAGACCAGGGACTGACCATCCATTTCAACTCTAACCTATACAGACCAGGGCCTGATCTTCCATTATAACTCTAACCTATACAGACCAGGGCCTGATCATCCATTATAGCTCTAACATATACAGACCAGGGACTGACCATCCATTATAACTCTAACCTATACAGACCAGGGACTGACCATCCATTATAACTCAAAACTATACAGACCCGGGACTGACCATCCATTATAACTCTAACCTATACAGACCAGGGACTGATCATCCATTATAACTCTAACCTCTACAGAACAGAGACTGACCATCCATATATAACTCTAACCTATACAGACCAGGGCCTGATCATCCATTATAAGTCTAACCTATACAGAGCAGGGTCTGATCATCCATTATAACTCTAACCTATACAGACCAGGGCCTGACCATCCATTATAACTCTAACCTATACAGACCAGGGACTGACCATCCATTACAACTCTAACCTATACAGACCAGGGACTGACCATCCATTATAACTCTAACCTATACAGACCAGGGTCTGATCATCCATTATAACTCTAACCTATACAGACCAGGGACTGACCATCCATTATAACTCTAACCTATACGGACCAGGGCCTGATCATCCATTTAAACTCTAACCTATAGAGACAAGGGTCTGATCATCCATTATAACTCTAACCTATACAGACCAGGGCATGATCATTCATTATAACTCTAAAGTATACAGACCAGGGACTGATCATCCATTATAACTCTAACCTATACAGACCAGGGACTGACCATCCATTATACCTCCAACCTATACAGACCAGGGACTGATCCTCCATTATAACTGTAACCTATACAGACCAGGGACTGATCATCCATTATAACTGTAACCTATACAGACCAGGGCCTGATCATCCATTATAACTCTAACCTGTACAGACCAGGGACTGATCATCCACTATAACTCTAACCTATAAAGACCAGGGACTGATCATCCATTATAACTCTAACCTATACAGAACAGAGACTGACCATCCATATATAACTCTAACCTATACAGACCAGGGCCTGATCATCCATTATAACTCTAACCTATACAAACATGGGTCTGATCATCCATTATAACTCTAACCTATACAGACCAGGGACTGACAATCCATTATAACTCTAACGTATACAGACCAGGGCCTGATCATCCATTATAACTCTAACCTATACAGACCAGGGCCTGATCATCCATTATAACTCTAACCTATACAGATCAGGGACTGACCATCCATTATAAATCTAACCTATACAGACAAGGGACTGATTATCCATCATAACTCTAACCTATACAGACCAGGGACTGATCATCCATTATAACTCTAACCTATACAGACCAGGGTCCGATCATCCAATATAACCCAAACCTATACAGACCAGGGACTGACCATCCATTATAAAACTAACCTATACAGACCAGGGACTGACCATCCATTATAACTCTAACCTATACAGACCAGGGCCTGATCATCAGTTATATCTCTAACCTATACAGACCAGGGCATGATCATCCATTATAACTCTAACCTATACAGACCAGGGACTGACCATCCATTTGAACTCTAACCTATAAAGACCAGGGACTCATAATGTATTATAACTCTAACCTATACAGACCAGGGACTGATCATCCATTATAACTCTAACCTATACAGACCAGGGACTGACCATCCATTACAACTCTAACCTATACAGACCAGGGCCTGATCTTCCATTATAACTCTAACCTATACAGACCAGGGCCTGATCATCCATTATAGCTCTAACCTATACAGACCAGGGACTGACCATCCATTATAACTCTAACCTATACAGACCAGGGACTGACCATCCATTATAACTCTAACCTATACAGACCAGGGCCTGATCATCCATTATAACTCTAACCTATAAAGACCAGGGACTGACCATCCATTATAACTCTAACCTATACAGACCTGGGCCTGATCATCCATTTAAACTCTAACCTATACAGACCAAGGACTGATGATCCATTATAACTCTAACCTATACAGACCAGGGACTGACCATCCATTATACCTCCAACCTATAAAGACCAGGGACTGATCCTCCATTATAACTCTAACCTATACAGACCAGGGACTGATCATCCATTATAACTGTAACTTATAGAGACCAGGGACTGATCATCCATTATAACTCTAACATATACAGACCAGGGCCTGATCATCCATTATAACTCTAACCTGTACAGACCAGGGACTGATCATCCACTATAACTCTAACCTATAAAGACCAGGGACTGATAATCCATTATAACTCTAACCTATACAGAACAGAGACTGACCATCCATATATAACTCTAACCTATACAGACCAGGGCCTGATCATCCATTATAACTCTAACCTACACAAACATGGGTCTGATCATCCATTATAACTCTAACCTATACAGACCAGGGACTGACAATCCATTATAACTCTAATCTATACAGACCAGGGACTGATCATCCATCATAACTCTAACCTATACAGACCAGGGACTGATCATCCATTATAACTCTAACCTATACAGACCAGGGTCCGATCATCCAATATAACCCAAACCTATACAGACCAGGGACTGACCATCCATTATAAAACTAACCTATACAGACCAGGGACTGACCATCCATTATAACTCTAACCTATACAGACCAGGGCCTGATCATCAGTTATAACTCTAACCTATACAGACCAGGGCATGATCATCCATTATAACTCTAACCTATAAAGACCAGGGACTCATAATGTATTATAACTCTAACCTATACATACCAGGGACTGATCATCCATTATAACTCTAAACTATACAGACCAGGGACTGACCATCCATTACAACTCTAACCTATACAGACCAGGGCCTGATCTTACATTATAACTCTAACCTATACAGACCAGGGCCTGATCATCCATTATAGCTCTAACCTATACAGACCAGGGACTGACCATCCATTATAACTCTAACCTATACAGACCAGGGACTGACCATCCATTATAACTCTAACCTATACAGACCAGGGCCTGATCATCCATTATAACTCTAACCTATACAGACCAGGGACTGACCATCCATTATAACTCTAACCTATACAGACCAGGGCCTGATCATCCATTTAAACTCTAACCTATACAGACCAGGGTCTGATCATCTATTATAACTCTAACCTATACAGACCAGGGCCTGATCATTCATTATAACTCTAACCTATACAGACCAGGGCCTGATAATCCATTATAACTCTAACCTATACAGACCAGGGACTGATCATCCATTATAACTGTAACCTATAGAGACCAGGGACTGATCATCCATTATAACTCTAACATATACAGACCAGGGCCTGATCATCCATTATAACTCAAACCTGTACAGACCAGGGACTGATCATCCACTATAACTCTAACCTAAAAAGACCAGGGACTGATCATCCATTATAACTCTAACCTATACAAACATGGGTCTGATCATCCATTATACCTCTAACCTATACAGACCAGGGACTGACAATCCATTATAACTCTAACGTATACAGACCAGGGCCTGATGATCCATTATAACTCTAACCTGTACAGACCAGGGCCTGATCATCCATTATAACTCTAACCTATACAGATCAGGGACTGACCATCCATTATTTCTCTAACCTGTACAGACCAGGGACTGATTATCCATTATAACTCTAACCTATACAGACCACGTACTGATCATCCATTATAACTCTAACCTATACAGACCAGGGACTGACAATCCATTATAACTCTAACCTATACAGACCAGGGACTGATCATCCATTATAAAACTAACCTATACAGACCAGGGACTGATCATCCATTATAACTCTAAGCTATACAGACCATTATAACTCTAACCTATAAAGACCAGGGACTCATAATGTATTATAACTCTAACCTATACAGACCAGGGACTGATCATCCATTATAACTCTAACCAATACAGACCAGGGACTGACCATCCATTTCAACTCTAACCTATACAGACCAGGGCCTGATCTTCCATTTTAAACTCTAACCTATACAGACCAGGGCCTGATCATCAATTATAGCTCTAACCTATACAGACCAGGGACTGACCATCCATTATAACTCTAACCTATACAGACCAAGGACTGACCATCCATTATAACTCAAAACTATACAGACCAGGGACTGACCATCCATTATAACTCTAACCTATACAGACCAGGGACTGATCATCCATTATAACTCTAACCTATACAGACCATTATAACTCTAACCTATACAAACCAGGGACTCATCATCAATTTTAACTCTAACCTATACAGACCAGGGACTGACCATCCATTATAACTCTAACCTATACAGACCAGGGACTGATCATCCATTATAACTCTAACCTATACAGACCAGGGACTGACCATCCATTATAACTCTAACCTATACAGACCAGGGACTGACCATCCATTATAACTCTAACCTATACAGACCAGGGCCTGATCATCCATTATAACTCTAACCTGTACAGACCAGGGACTGATCATCCACTATAACTCTAACCTATAAAGACCAGGGACTGATCATCCATTATAACTCTAACCTATACAGAACAGAGACTGACCATCCATATATAACTCTAACCTATACAGACCAGGGCCTGATCATCCATTATAACTCTAACCTATACAAACATGGGTCTGATCATCCATTATAACTCTAACCTATACAGACCAGGGACTGACAATACATTATAACTCTAACCTATACAGACCAGGGACTGATAATCCATCATAACTCTAACCTATACAGACCAGGGACTGACCATCCATTATAAAACTAACCTATACAGACCAGGGTCCGATCATCCAATATAACCCAAACCTATACAGACCAGGGACTGACCATCCATTATAAAACTAACCTATACAGACCAGGGACTGACCATCCATTATAACTCTAACCTATACAGACCAGGGCCTGATCATCAGTTATAACTCTAACCTATACAGACCAGGGCATGATCATCCATTATAACTCTAACCTTTACAGACCAGGGACTGACCATCCATTTGAACTCTAACCTATAAAGACCAGGGACTCATAATGTATTATAACTCTAACCTATACATACCAGGGACTGATCATCCATTATAACTCTAAACTATACAGACCAGGGACTGACCATCCATTACAACTCTAACCTATACAGACCAGGGCCTGATCTTCCATTATAACTCTAACCTATACAGATCAGGGCCTGATAATCCATTATAGCTCTAACCTATACCTACCAGGGTCTGACCATCCATTATAACTCTAACCTATACAGACCAGGGACTGACCATCCATTATAACTCTAACCTATACAGACCAGGGCCGATTCATCCATTATAACTCTAACCTATACAGACCAGGGACTGACCATCCATTATAACTCTAACCTATACAGACCAGGGACTGATCATCCATTATAACTCTAACCTATACAGACCAGGGACTGACCATCCATTATAACTCTAACCTATACAGACCAGGGACTGACCATCCATTATAACTCTAACCTATACAGACCAGGGCCTGATCATCCATTATAACTCTAACCTGTACAGACCAGGGACTGATCATCCACTGTAACTCTAACCTATAAAGACCAGGGACTAATCATCCATTATAACTCTAACCTATACAGAACAGAGACTGACCATCCATATATAACTCTAACCTATACAGACCAGGGCCTGATCATCCATTATAACTCTAACCTATACAAACATGGGTCTGATCATCCATTATAACTCTAACCTATACAGACCAGGGACTGACAATCCATTATAACTCTAACCTATACAGACCAGGGACTGATAATCCATCATAACTCTAACCTATACAGACCAGGGACTGACCATCCATTATAAAACTAACCTATACAGACCAGGGTCCGATCATCCAATATAACCCAAACCTATACAGACCAGGGACTGACCATCCATTATAAAACTAACCTATACAGACCAGGGACTGACCATCCATTATAACTCTAACCTATACAGACCAGGGCCTGATCATCAGTTATAACTCTAACCTATACAGACCAGGGCATGATCATCCATTATAACTCTAACCTTTACAGACCAGGGACTGACCATCCATTTGAACTCTAACCTATAAAGACCAGGGACTCATAATGTATTATAACTCTAACCTATACATACCAGGGACTGATCATCCATTATAACTCTAAACTATACAGACCAGGGACTGACCATCCATTACAACTCTAACCTATACAGACCAGGGCCTGATCTTCCATTATAACTCTAACCTATACAGATCAGGGCCTGATAATCCATTATAGCTCTAACCTATACATACCAGGGTCTGACCATCCATTATAACTCTAACCTATACAGACCAGGGACTGACCATCCATTATAACTCTAACCTATACAGACCAGGGCCGATTCATCCATTATAACTCTAACCTATACAGACCATGGCCTGATCATTCATTATAACTCTAACGTATACAGACCAGGGACTGATCATCCATTATAACTCTAACATATACAGATCAGGGCCTGATCATCCATTATAACTCAAACCTGTACAGACCAGGGACTGATCATCCACTATAACTCTAACCTATAAAGACCAGGGACTGATCATCCATTATAACTCTAACCTATACAGAACAGAGACTGACCATCCATATATAACTCTAACCTATACAGACCAGGGCCTGATCATCCATTATAACTCTAACCTATACAAACATGGGTCTGATCATCCATTATACCTCTAACCTATACAGACCAGGGACTGACAATCCATTATAACTCTAACGTATACAGACCAGGGCCTGATGATCCATTATAACTCTAACCTGTACAGACCAGGGCCTGATCATCCATTATAACTCTAACCTATACAGACCAGGGACTGACCATCCATTATAACTCTAACCTATACAGACCAGGGACTGATCATCCATTATAACTCTAACCTATACAGACCAGGGACTGATCATCCATTATAACTCTAACCTATACAGACCAGGGTCATACCATCCAATATAACCCAAACCTATACAGACCAGGGACTGACCATCCATTATAAAACTAACCTATACAGACCAGGGACTGATCATCCATTATAACTCTAACCTATACAGACCATTATAACTCTAACCTATACAGACCAGGGACTGACCATCCATTATAACTCTAACCTATACAGACCAGGGCATGATCATCCATTATAACTCTAACCTATACAGACCAGGGACTGACCATCCATTTTAACTCTAACCTATACAGACCAGGGACTCATAATGTATTATAACTCTAACCTATACAGACCAGGGACTGATCATCCATTATAACTCTAACCTATACAGACCAGGGACTGACCATCCATTACAACTCTAACCTATACAGACCAGGGCCTGATCTTCCATTATAACTCTAACCTATACAGACCAGGGCCATATCATCCATTATAGCTCTAACCTATACAGACCAGGGACTGACCATCCATTATAACTCTAACCTATACAGACCAGGGACTGACCATCCATTATAACTCTAACCTATACAGACCAGGGCCTGATCATCCATTTTAACTCTAACCTACACAGACCAGGGACTGACCATCCATTATAAATCTAACCTATACAGACCAGGGCCTGATCATCCATTATAACTCTAACCTATACAGACCAGGGTCTGATCATCCATTATAACTCTAACCTATACAGACCAGGGACTGACCATCCATTATAACTCTAACCTATACAGACCAGGGACTGACCATCCAATACAACTCTAATCTATACAGACCAGGGACTGATCATCCATTATAAAACTAACCTATACAGACCAGGGACTGATCATCCATTATAACTCTAAGCTATACAGACCATTATAACTCTAACCTATAAAGACCAGGGACTGATCATCCATTATAACTCTAACCAATACAGACCAGGGACTGACCATCCATTTCAACTCTAACCTATACAGACCAGGGCCTGATCTTCCATTATAACTCTAACCTATACAGACCAGGGCCTGATCATCCATTATAGCTCTAACCTATACAGACCAGGGACTGACCATCCATTATAACTCTAACCTATACAGACCAGGGACTGACCATCCATTATAACTCAAAACTATACAGACCAGGGACTGACCATCCATTATAACTCTAACCTATACAGACCAGGGACTGACCATCCATTATAACTCTCACCTATACAGACCAGGGCATGATCATCCATTATAACTCTAACCTATACAGACCAGGGACTGACCATCCATTTTAACTCTAACCTATACAGACCAGGGACTCATAATGTATTATAACTCTAACCTATACAGACCAGGGACTGATCATCCATTATAACTCTAACCTATACAGACCAGGGACTGACCATCCATTACAACTCTAACCTATACAGACCAGGGCCTGATCTTCCATTATAACTCTAACCTATACAGACCAGGGCCTGATCATCCATTATAGCTCTAACCTATACAGACCAGGGACTGACCATCCATTATAACTCTAACCTATACAGACCAGGGACTGACCATCCATTATAACTCTAACCTATACAGACCAGGGCCTGATCATCCATTTTAACTCTAACCTACATAGACCAGGGACTGACCATCCATTATAAATCTAAACTATACAGACCAGGGCCTGATCATCCATTATAACTCTAACCTATGCAGACCAGGGTCTGATCATCCATTATAACTCTAACCTATACAGACCAGGGACTGACCATCCATTATAACTCTAACCTATACAGACCAGGGACTGACCATCCATTACAACTCTAATCTATACAGACCAGGGACTGATCATCCATTATAAAACTAACCTATACAGACCAGGGACTGATCATCCATTATAACTCTAAGCTATACAGAGCATTATAACTCTAACCTATAAAGACCAGGGACTCATAATGTATTATAACTCTAACCTATACAGACCAGGGACTGATCATCCATTATAACTCTAACCAATACAGACCAGGGACTGACCATCCATTTCAACTCTAACCTATACAGACCAGGGCCTGATCTTCCATTATAACTCTAACCTATACAGACCAGGGCCTGATCATCCATTATAGCTCTAACCTATACAGACCAGGGACTGACCATCCATTATAACTCTAACCTATACAGACCAGGGACTGACCATCCATTATAACTCAAAACTATACAGACCAGGGACTGACCATCCATTATAACTCTAACCTATACAGACCAGGGACTGATCATCCATTATAACTCTAACCTATACAGAACAGAGACTGACCATCCATATATAACTCTAACCTATACAGACCAGGGCCTGATCATCCATTATAGCTCTAACCTATACAGACCAGGGACTGATCATCCATTATAACTCTAACCTATACAGACCATTATAACTCTAACCTATACAGACCAGGGACTCATCATCAATTTTAACTCTAACCTATACAGACCAGGGACTGACCATCCATTATAACTCTAACCTATACAGACCAGGGACTGATCATCCATTATAACTCTAACCTATACAGACCAGGGACTGACCATCCATTATAACTCTAACCTATACAGACCAGGGACTGACCATCCATTATAACTCTAACCTATACAGACCACGGCCTGATCATCCATTATAACTCTAACCTGTACAGACCAGGGACTGATCATCCACTATAACTCTAACCTATAAAGACCAGGTACTGATCATCCCTTATAACTCTAACCTATACAGAACAGAGACTGACCATCCATATATAACTCTAACCTATACAGACCAGGGCCTGATCATCCATTATAACTCTAACCTATACAACATGGGTCTGATCATCCATTATAACTCGAACCTATACAGACCAGGGACTGACAATCCATTATAACTCTAACCTATACAGACCAGGGACTGATAATCCATCATAACTCTAACCTATACAGACCAGGGACTGACCATCCATTATAAAACTAACCTATACAGACCAGGGTCCGATCATCCAATATAACCCAAACCTATACAGACCAGGGACTGACCATCCATTATAAAACTAACCTATACAGACCAGGGACTGATCATCCACTATAACTCTAACCTATAAAGACCAGGGACTGATCATCCCTTATAACTCTAACCTATACAGAACAGAGACTGACCATCCATATATAACTCTAACCTATACAGACCAGGGCCTGATCATCCATTATAACTCTAACCTATACAACATGGGTCTGATCATCCATTATAACTCGAACCTATACAGACCAGGGACTGACAATCCATTATAACTCTAACCTATACAGACCAGGGACTGATAATCCATCATAACTCTAACCTATACAGACCAGGGACTGACCATCCATTATAAAACTAACCTATACAGACCAGGGTCCGATCATCCAATATAACCCAAACCTATACAGACCAGGGACTGACCATCCATTATAAAACTAACCTATACAGACCAGGGACTGACCATCCATTATAACTCTAACCTATACAGACCAGGGCCTGATCATCAGTTATAACTCTAACCTATACAGACCAGGGCATGATCATCCATTATAACTCTAACCTTTACAGACCAGGGACTGACCATCCATTTGAACTCTAACCTATAAAGACCAGGGACTCATAATGTATTATAACTCTAACCTATACATACCAGGGACTGATCATCCATTATAACTCTAAACTATACAGACCAGGGACTGACCATCCATTACAACTCTAACCTATACAGACCAGGGCCTGATCTTCCATTATAACTCTAACCTATACAGACCAGGGCCTGATAATCCATTATAGCTCTAACCTATACCTACCAGGGTCTGACCATCCATTATAACTCTAACCTATACAGACCAGGGACTGACCATCCATTATAACTCTAACCTATACAGACCAGGGCCGATTCATCCATTATAACTCTAACCTATACAGACCAGGGACTGACCATCCATTATAACTCTAACCTATACAGACCAGGGACTGATCATCCATTATAACTCTAACCTATACAGACCAGGGACTGACCATCCATTATAACTCTAACCTATACAGACCAGGGACTGACCATCCATTATAACTCTAACCTATACAGACCAGGGCCTGATCATCCATTATAACTCTAACCTGTACAGACCAGGGACTGATCATCCACTATAACTCTAACCTATAAAGACCAGGGACTGATCATCCATTATAACTCTAACCTATACAGAACAGAGACTGACCATCCATATATAACTCTAACCTATACAGACCAGGGCCTGATCATCCATTATAACTCTAACCTATACAAACATGGGTCTGATCATCCATTATAACTCTAACCTATACAGACCAGGGACTGACAATCCATTATAACTCTAACCTATACAGACCAGGGACTGATAATCCATCATAACTCTAACCTATACAGACCAGGGACTGACCATCCATTATAAAACTAACCTATACAGACCAGGGTCCGATCATCCAATATAACCCAAACCTATACAGACCAGGGACTGACCATCCATTATAAAACTAACCTATACAGACCAGGGACTGACCATCCATTATAACTCTAACCTATACAGACCAGGGCCTGATCATCAGTTATAACTCTAACCTATACAGACCAGGGCATGATCATCCATTATAACTCTAACCTTTACAGACCAGGGACTGACCATCCATTTGAACTCTAACCTTTGAAGACCAGGGACTCATAATGTATCATAACTCTAACCTATACATACCAGGGACTGATCATCCATTATAACTCTAAACTATACAGACCAGGGACTGACCATCCATTACAACTCTAACCTATACAGACCAGGGCCTGATCTTCCATTATAACTCTAACCTATACAGATCAGGGCCTGATAATCCATTATAGCTCTAACCTATACCTACCAGGGTCTTACCATCCATTATAACTCTAACCTATACAGACCAGGGACTGACAATCCATTATACCTCTAACCTATGAAGACCAGGGACCTACCATCCATTATAACTCTAACCTATACAGACCAGGGACTGACCATCCATTATAACTCTAACCTATACAGACCAGGGACTGATCATCCATTATAACTCTAACCTTTACAGACCAGGGCCTGATAATTCATTATAACTCTAATGTATACAGACCTGGGCCTGATCATCCATTATAACTCTAACCTATACAACATGGGTCTGATCATCCATTATAACTCGAACCTATACAGACCAGGGACTGACAATCCATTATAACTCTAACCTATACAGACCAGGGACTGATAATCCATCATAACTCTAACCTATACAGACCAGGGACTGACCATCCATTATAAAACTAACCTATACAGACCAGGGTCCGATCATCCAATATAACCCAAACCTATACAGACCAGGGACTGACCATCCATTATAAAACTAACCTATACAGACCAGGGACTGATCATCCACTATAACTCTAACCTATAAAGACCAGGGACTGATCATCCCTTATAACTCTAACCTATACAGAACAGAGACTGACCATCCATATATAACTCTAACCTATACAGACCAGGGCCTGATCATCCATTATAACTCTAACCTATACAACATGGGTCTGATTATCCATTATAACTCGAACCTATACAGACCAGGGACTGACAATCCATTATAACTCTAACCTATACAGACCAGGGACTGATAATCCATCATAACTCTAACCTATACAGACCAGGGACTGACCATCCATTATAAAACTAACCTATACAGACCAGGGTCCGATCATCCAATATAACCCAAACCTATACAGACCAGGGACTGACCATCCATTATAAAACTAACCTATACAGACCAGGGACTGACCATCCATTATAACTCTAACCTATACAGACCAGGGCCTGATCATCAGTTATAACTCTAACCTATACAGACCAGGGCATGATCATCCATTATAACTCTAACCTTTACAGACCAGGGACTGACCATCCATTTGAACTCTAACCTATAAAGACCAGGGACTCATAATGTATTATAACTCTAACCTATACATACCAGGGACTGATCATCCATTATAACTCTAAACTATACAGACCAGGGACTGACCATCCATTACAACTCTAACCTATACAGACCAGGGCCTGATCTTCCATTATAACTCTAACCTATACAGACCAGGGCCTGATAATCCATTATAGCTCTAACCTATACCTACCAGGGTCTGACCATCCATTATAACTCTAACCTATACAGACCAGGGACTGACCATCCATTATAACTCTAACCTATACAGACCAGGGCCGATTCATCCATTATAACTCTAACCTATACAGACCAGGGACTGACCATCCATTATAACTCTAACCTATACAGACCAGGGACTGATCATCCATTATAACTCTAACCTATACAGACCAGGGACTGACCATCCATTATAACTCTAACCTATACAGACCAGGGACTGACCATCCATTATAACTCTAACCTATACAGACCAGGGCCTGATCATCCATTATAACTCTAACCTGTACAGACCAGGGACTGATCATCCACTATAACTCTAACCTATAAAGACCAGGGACTGATCATCCATTATAACTCTAACCTATACAGAACAGAGACTGACCATCCATATATAACTCTAACCTATACAGACCAGGGCCTGATCATCCATTATAACTCTAACCTATACAAACATGGGTCTGATCATCCATTATAACTCTAACCTATACAGACCAGGGACTGACAATCCATTATAACTCTAACCTATACAGACCAGGGACTGATAATCCATCATAACTCTAACCTATACAGACCAGGGACTGACCATCCATTATAAAACTAACCTATACAGACCAGGGTCCGATCATCCAATATAACCCAAACCTATACAGACCAGGGACTGACCATCCATTATAAAACTAACCTATACAGACCAGGGACTGACCATCCATTATAACTCTAACCTATACAGACCAGGGCCTGATCATCAGTTATAACTCTAACCTATACAGACCAGGGCATGATCATCCATTATAACTCTAACCTTTACAGACCAGGGACTGACCATCCATTTGAACTCTAACCTATGAAGACCAGGGACTCATAATGTATCATAACTCTAACCTATACATACCAGGGACTGATCATCCATTATAACTCTAAACTATACAGACCAGGGACTGACCATCCATTACAACTCTAACCTATACAGACCAGGGCCTGATCTTCCATTATAACTCTAACCTATACAGATCAGGGCCTGATAATCCATTATAGCTCTAACCTATACCTACCAGGGTCTTACCATCCATTATAACTCTAACCTATACAGACCAGGGACTGACCATCCATTATAACTCTAACCTATACAGACCAGGGCCGATTCATCCATTATAACTCTAACCTATACAGACCAGGGACTGACCATCCATTATAACTCTAACCTATACAGACCAATGCCTGATCATCCATTTAAACTCTAACCTATACAAACCAGGGTCTGATCATCTATTATAACTCTAACCTATACAGACCATGGCCTGATCATTCATTATAACTCTAACGTATACAGACCAGGGACTGATCATCCATTATAACTCTAACATATACAGATCAGGGCCTGATCATCCATTATAACTCAAACCTGTACAGACCAGGGACTGATCATCCACTATAACTCTAACCTATAAAGACCAGGGACTGATCATCCATTATAACTCTAACCTATACAGAATAGAGACTGACCATCCATATATAACTCTAACCTATACAGACCAGGGCCTGATCATCCATTATAACTCTAACCTATACAAACATGGGTCTGATCATCCATTATACCTCTAACCTATACAGACCAGGGACTGACAATCCATTATAACTCTAACATATATAGACCAGGGCCTGATGATCCATTATAACTCTAACCTGTACAGACCAGGGCCTGATCATCCATTATAACTCTAACCTATACAGACCAGGGACTGATCATCCATTATAACTCTAACCTATACAGACCAGGGACTGATCATCCATTATACCTCTAACCTATACAGACCAGGGACTGACAATCCATTATAACTCTAACGTATATAGACCAGGGCCTGATGATCCATTATAACTCTAACCTATACAGACCAGGGACTGACCATCCATTATAACTCTAACCTATACAGACCAGGGACTGATCATCCATTATAACTCTAACCTATACAGACCAGGGACTGATCATCCATTATAACTCTAACCTATACAGACCAGGGTCATACCATCCAATATAACCCAAACCTATACAGACCAGGGACTGACCATACATTATAAAACTAACCTATACAGACCAGGGACTGATCATCCATTATAACTCTAAGCTATACAGACCATTATAACTTTAACCTATACAGACCAGGGACTGACCATCCATTATAACTCTAACCTATACAGACCAGGGCATGATCATCCATTATAACTCTAACCTATACAGACCAGGGACTGACCATCCATTTTAACTCTAACCTATACAGACCAGGGACTCATAATGTATTATAGCTCTAACCTATACAGACCAGGGACTGATCATCCATTATAACTCTAACCTATACAGACCAGGGACTGACCATCCATTACAACTCTAACCTATACAGACCAGGGCCTGATCTCCCATTATAACTCTAACCTATACAGACCAGGGCCTGATCATCCATTATAGCTCTAACCTATACAGACCAGGGACTGACCATCCATTATAACTCTAACCTATACAGACCAGGGACTGACCATCCATTATAACTCTAACCTATACAGACCAGGGCCTGATCATCCATTTTAACTCTAACCTACACAGACCAGGGACTGACCATCCATTATAACTCTAACCTATACAGACCAGGGCCTGATCATCCATTATAACTCTAACCTGCACAGACCAGGGACTGACCATCCATTATAACTCTAACCTATAAAGACCAGGGACTCATAATGTATTATAACTCTAACCTATACAGACCAGGGACTGATCATCCATTATAACTCTAACCAATACAGACCAGGGACTGACCATCCATTTCAACTCTAACCTATACAGACCAGGGCCTGATCATCCATTATAGCTCTAACCTATACAGACCAGGGACTGATCATCCATTAAAACTCTAACCTATACAGACCATTATAACTCTAACCTATACAGACCAGGGACTCATCATCAATTTTAACTCTAACCTATACAGACCAGGGACTGACCATCCATTATAACTCTAACCTATACAGACCAGGGACTGATCATCCATTATAACTCTAACCTATACAGACCAGGGACTGACCATCCATTATAACTCTAACCTATACAGACCAGGGACTGACCATCCATTATAACTCTAACCTATACAGACCAGGGCCTGATCATCCATTATAACTCTAACCTGTACAGACCAGGGACTGATCATCCACTATAACTCTAACCTATAAAGACCAGGGACTGATCATCCATTATAACTCTAACCTATACAGAACAGAGACTGACCATCCATATATAACTCTAACCTATACAGACCAGGGCCTGATCATCCATTATAACTCTAACCTATACAAACATGGGTCTGATCATCCATTATAACTCTAACCTATACAGACCAGGGACTGACAATCCATTATAACTCTAACCTATACAGACCAGGGACTGATCATCCATCATAACTCTAACCTATACAGACCAGGGACTGACCATCCATTATAAAACTAACCTATACAGACCAGGGTCCGATCATCCAATATAACCCAAACCTATACAGACCAGGGACTGACCATCCATTATAAAACTAACCTATACAGACCAGGGACTGACCATCCATTATAACTCTAACCTATACAGACCAGGGCCTGATCATCAGTTATAACTCTAACCTATACAGACCAGGGCATGATCATCCATTATAACTCTAACCTATACAGACCAGGGACTGACCATCCATTTGAACTCTAACCTATAAAGACCAGGGACTCATAATGTATTATGACTCTAACCTATACATACCAGGGACTGATCATCCATTATAACTCTAAACTATACAGACCAGGGACTGACCATCCATTACAACTCTAACCTATACAGACCAGGGCCTGATCTTCCATTATAACTCTAACCTATACAGACCAGGGCCTGATAATCCATTATAGCTCTAACCTATACCTACCAGGGTCTGACCATCCATTATAACTCTAACCTATACAGACCAGGGACTGACCATCCATTATAACTCTAACCTATACAGACCAGGGCCGATTCATCCATTATAACTCTAACCTATACAGACCAGGGACTGACCATCCATTATAACTCTAACCTATACAGACCAGGGCCTGATCATCCATTTAAACTCTAACCTATACAAACCAGGGTCTTATCATCTATTATAACTCTAACCTATACAGACCATGGCCTGATCATTCATTATAACTCTAACGTATACAGACCAGGGACTGATCATCCATTATAACTCTAACATATACAGATCAGGGCCTGATCATCCATTATAACTCAAACCTGTACAGACCAGGGACTGATCATCCACTATAACTCTAACCTATAAAGACCAGGGACTGATCATCCATTATAACTCTAACCTATACAGAACAGAGACTGACCATCCATATATAACTCTAACCTATACAGACCAGGGCCTGATCATCCATTATAACTCTAACCTATACAAACATGGGTCTGATCATCCATTATACCTCTAACCTATACAGACCAGGGACTGACAATCCATTATAACTCTAACGTATACAGACCAGGGCCTGATGATCCATTATAATTCTAACCTGTACAGACCAGGGCCTGATCATCCATTATAACTCTAACCTATACAGACCAGGGACAGACCATCCATTATAACTCTAACCTATACAGACCAGTGACTGATCATCCATTATAACTCTAACCTATACAGACCAGGGACTGATCATCCATTATAACTCTAACCTATACAGACCAGGGTCCGACCATCCAATATAACCCAAACCTATACAGACCAGGGACTGACCATCCATTATAAAACTAACCTATACAGACCAGGGACTGATCATCCATTATAACTCTAAGCTATACAGACCATTATAACTCTAACCTATACAGACCAGGGACTGACCATCCATTATAACTCTAACCTATACAGACCAGGGCATGATCATCCATTATAACTCTAACCTATACAGACCAGGGACTGACCATCCATTTTAACTCTAACCTATAAAGACCAGGGACTCATAATGTATTATAACTCTAACCTATACAGACCAGGGACTGATCATCCATTATAACTCTAACCTATACAGATCAGGGACTGACCATCCATTACAACTCTAACCTATACAGACCAGGGCCTGATCTTCCATTATAACTCTAACCTATACAGACCAGGGCCTGATCATCCATTATAGCTCTAACCTATACAGACCAGGGACTGACCATCCATTATAACTCTAACCTATACAGACCAGGGACTGACCATCCATTATAACTCTAACCTATACAGACCAGGGCCTGATCATCCATTTTAACTCTAACCTACACAGACCAGGGACTGACCATCCATTATAACTCTAACCTATACAGACCAGGGCCTGATCATCCATTATAACTCTAACCTATACAGACCAGGGTCTGATCATCCATTATAACTCTAACCTATACAGACCAGGGACTGACCATCCATTATAACTCTAACCTATACAGACCAGGGACTGACCATCCATTACAACTCTAATCTATACAGACCAGGGCCTGATCATCCATTATAACTCTAACCTATACAGACCAGGGCCTGATCATCCATTATTGCTCTAACCTATACAGACCAGGGACTGACCATCCATTATAACTCTAACATATACAGACCAGGGACTGATCATCCACTATAACTCTAACCTATAAAGACCAGGGACTGATCATCCATTATAACTCTAACCTATACAGAACAGAGACTGACCATCCATATATAACTCTAACCTATACAGACCAGGGCCTGATCATCCATTATAACTCTAACGTATACAGACCAGGGCCTGATGATCCATTATAACTCTAACCTGTACGGACCAGGGCCTGATCATCCATTATAACTCTAACCTGTACAGACCAGGGCCTGATCATCCATTATAACTCTAACCTATACAGACCAGGGCCTGACCATCCATTATAACTCTAACCTATACAGACCAGGGACTGATCATCCATTATAACTCTAACCTATACAGACCAGGGACTGATCATCCATTATAACTCTAACCTATACAGACAAGGGTCCGACCATCCAATATAACCAAAACCTATACAGACCAGGGACTGAACATCCATTATAAAACTAACCTATACAGACCAGGGACTGATCATCCATTATAACTCTAAGCTATACAGACCATTATAACTCTAACCTATACAGACCAGGGACTGACCATCCATTATAACTCTAACCTATACAGACCAGGGCATGATCATCCATTATAACTCTAACCTATACAGACCAGGGACTGACCATCCATTTTAACTCTAACCTATAAAGACCAGGGACTCATAATGTATTATAACTCTAACCTATACAGACCAGGGCCTGATCATCCATTATAGCTCTAACCTATACAGACCAGGGACTGACCATCCATTATAACTCTAACCTATACAGACCAGGGACTGACCATCCATTATAACTCTAACCTATACAGACCAGGGCCTGATCATCCATTTTAACTCTAACCTACACAGACCAGGGACTGACCATCCATTATAACTCTAACCTATACAGACCAGGGCCTGATCATCCATTATAACTCTAACCTATACAGACCAGGGTCTGATCATCCATTATAACTCTAACCTATACAGACCAGGGACTGACCATCCATTATAACTCTAACCTATACAGACCAGGGACTGACCATCCATTACAACTCTAATCTATACAGACCAGGGCCTGATCATCCATTATAACTCTAACCTATACAGACCAGGGCCTGATCATCCATTACTGCTCTAACCTATACAGACCAGGGACTGACCATCCATTATAACTCTAACATATACAGACCAGGGCCTGATAATCCATTATAACTCTAACCTATACAGACCAGGGACTCACCATCCATTATAACTCTAACCTATACAGACCAGGGCCTGATCATCCATTATAACTCTAACCTAAACAGACCAGGGACTGACCATCCATTATAACTCGAAACTATACAGACCAGGGACTGACCATCCATTATAACTCTAACCTATACAGACCAGGGACTGATTATCCATTATAACTCTAACCTATACAGAACAGAGACTGACCATCCATATATAACTCTAACCTATACAGACCAGGGCCTGATCATCCATTATAAGTCTAACCTATACAGACCAGGGTCTGATCATCCATTATAACTCTAACCTATACAGACCAGGGCCTGATCATCCATTATAGCTCTAACCTATACAGACCAGGGACTGATCATCCATTATAACTCTAACCTATACAGACCATTATAACTCTAACCTATACAGACCAGGAACTCATCATCAATTTTAACTCTAACCTATACAGACCAGGGACTGACCATCCATTATAACTCTAACCTATACAGACCAGGGACTGATCATCCATTATAACTCTAACCTATACAGACCAGGGACTGACCATCCATTATAACTCTAACCTATACAGACCAGGGACTGACCATCCATTATAACTCTAACCTATACAGACCAGAGACTGACCATCCATTATAACTCTAACCTATACAGACCAGGGACTGACCATCCATTATAACTCGAACCTATACAGACCAGGGACTGACCATCCATTATAACTCTAACCTATACAGACCAGGGCCTGATCATTCATTATAATTCTAACGTATACAGACCAGGGACTGATCATCCATTATAACTCTAACCTATACAGACCAGGGACTGACCATCCATTATAACTCTAACCTATACAGACCAGGGCCTGATCATCCATTATAACTCTAACCTATACAGACCAGGGCCTGATCATCAGTTATAACTCTAACCTATACAGACCAGGGCATGATCATCCATTATAACTCTAACCTATACAGACCAGGGACTGACCATCCATTTTAACTCTAACCTATAACGACCAGGGACTCATAATGTATTATAACTCTAACCTATACATACCATGGACTGATCATCCATTATAACTCTAAACTATACAGACCAGGGACTGACCATCCATTACAACTCTAACCTATACAGACCAGGGCCTGATCTTACATTATAACTCTAACCTATACAGACCAGGGCCTGATCATCCATTATAGCTCTAACTTATACAGACCAGGGACTGACCATCCATTATAACTCTAACCTATACAGACCAGAGACTGACCATCCATTATAACTCTAACCTATACAGACCAGGGCCTGATCATCCATTATAACTCTAACCTATACAGACCAGGGACTGACCATCCATTATAACTCTAACCTATACAGACCAGGGCCTGATCATCCATTTAAACTCTAACCTATACAGACCAGGGTCTGATCATCTATTATAACTCTAACCTATACAGACCAGGGCCTGATCATTCATTATAACTCTAACGTATACAGACCAGGGCCTGATAATCCATTATAACTCTAACCTATACAGACCAGGGACTGATCATCCATTATAACTGTAACCTATAGAGACCAGGGACTGATCATCCATTATAACTCTAACATATACAGACCAGGGCCTGATCATCCATTATAACTCAAAACTGTACAGACCAGGGACTGATCATCCACTATAACTCTAACCTATAAAGACCAGGGACTGATCATTAATTATAACTCTAACCTATACAGAACAGAGACTGACCATCCATACATAACTCAAACCTATACAGACCAGGGCCTGATCATCCATTATAACTAACCTATACAAACATGGGTCTGATCATCCATTATACCTCTAACCTATACAGGCCAGGGACTGACAATCCATTATAACTCTAACGTATACAGACCAGGGCCTGATGATCCATTATAACTCTAACCTGTACAGACCAGGGCCTGATCATCCATTATAACTCTAACCTATACAGATCAGGGACTGACCATCCATTATTACTCTAACCAATACAGACCAGGGACTGATCATCCATTATAACTCTAACCTATACAGACCAGGTACTGCTCATCCATTATAACTCTAACCTATACAGACCAGGGACTGATCATCCATTATAACTCTAAGCTATACAGACCATTATAACTCTAACCTATAAAGACCAGGGACTCATAATGTATTACAACTCTAACCTATACAGACCAGGGACTGATCATCCATTATAACTCTAACCTATACAGACCAGGGACTGACCATCCATTTCAACTCTAACCTATACAGACCAGGGCCTGATCTTCCATTATAACTCTAACCTATACAGACCAGGGCCTGATAATCCATTATAGCTCTAACCTATACAGACCAGGGACTGACCATCCATTATAACTCTAACCTATACAGACCAGGGACTGATCATCCATTATAACTCTAACCTATACAGACAAGGGTCCGAACATCCAATATAACCAAAACCTATACAGACCAGGGACTGAACATCCATTATAAAACTAACCTATACAGACCAGGGACTGATCATCCATTATAACTCTAAGCTATACAGACCATTATAACTCTAACCTATACAGACCTGGGACTGACCATCCATTATAACTCTAACCTATACAGACCAGGGCATGATCATCCATTATAACTCTAACCTATACAGACCAGGGACTGACCATCCATTTTAACTCTAACCTATAAAGACCAGGGACTCATAATGTATTATAACTCTAACCTATACAGACCAGGGCCTGATCATCCATTATAGCTCTAACCTATACAGACCAGGGACTGACCATCCATTATAACTCTAACCTATACAGACCAGGGACTGACCATCCATTATAACTCTAACCTATACAGACCAGGACCTGATCATCCATTTTAACTCTAACCTACACAGACCAGGGACTGACCATCCATTATAACTCTAACCTATACAGACCAGGGACTGACCATCCATTATAACTCTAACCTATACAGACCAGGGACTGACCATCCATTACAACTCTAATCTATACAGACCAGGGCCTGATCATCCATTATAACTCTAACCTATACAGACCAGGGCCTGATCATCCATTACTGCTCTAACCTATACAGACCAGGGACTGACCATCCATTATAACTCTAACATATACAGACCAGGGCCTGATAATCCATTATAACTCTAACCTATACAGACCAGGGACTCACCATCCATTATAACTCTAACCTATACAGACCAGGGCCTGATCATCCATTATAACTCTAACCTATACAGACCAGGGACTGACCATCCATTATAACTCGAAACTATACAGACCAGGGACTGACCATCCATTATAACTCTAACCTATACAGACCAGGGACTGATTATCCATTATAACTCTAACCTATACAGAACAGAGACTGACCATCCATATATAACTCTAACCTATACAGACCAGGGCCTGATCATCCATTATAAGTCTAACCTATACAGACCAGGGTCTGATCATCCATTATACCTCTAACCTATACAGACCAGGGCCTGATCATCCATTATAGCTCTAACCTATACAGACCAGGGACTGATCATCCATTATAACTCTAACCTATACAGACCATTATAACTCTAACCTATACAGACCAGGAACTCATCATCAATTTTAACTCTAACCTATACAGACCAGGGACTGACCATCCATTATAACTCTAACCTATACAGACCAGGGACTGATCATCCATTATAACTCTAACCTATACAGACCAGGGACTGACCATCCATTATAACTCTAACCTATACAGACCAGGGACTGACCATCCATTATAACTCTAACCTATACAGACCAGGGCCTGATCATCCATTATAACTCTAACCTATACAGACCAGGGACTGATCATCCATTATAACTCGAACCTATACAGACCAGGGACTGACCATCCATTATAACTCTAACCTATACAGACCAGGGCCTGATCATTCATTATGATTCTAACGTATACAGACCAGGGACTGATCATCCATTATAACTCTAACCTATACAGACCAGGGACTGACCATCCATTATAACTCTAACCTATACAGACCAGGGCCTGATCATCCATTATAACTCTAACCTATACAGACCAGGGCCTGATCATCAGTTATAACTCTAACCTATACAGACCAGGGCATGATCATCGATTATAACTCTAACCTATACAGACCAGGGACTGACCATCCATTTTAACTCTAACCTATAACGACCAGGGACTCATAATGTATTATAACTCTAACCTATACATACCATGGACTGATCATCCATTATAACTCTAAACTATACAGACCAGGGACTGACCATCCATTACAACTCTAACCTATACAGACCAGGGCCTGATCTTACATTATAACTCTAACCTATACAGACCAGGGCCTGATCATCCATTATAGCTCTAACTTATACAGACCAGGGACTGACCATCCATTATAACTCTAACCTATACAGACCAGAGACTGACCATCCATTATAACTCTAACCTATACAGACCAGGGCCTGATCATCCATTATAACTCTAACCTATACAGACCAGGGACTGACCATCCATTATAACTCTAACCTATACAGACCAGGGCCTGATCATCCATTTAAACTCTAACCTATACAGACCAGGGTCTGATCATCTATTATAACTCTAACCTATACAGACCAGGGCCTGATTATTCATTATAACTCTAACGTATACAGACCAGGGCCTGATAATCCATTATAACTCTAACCTATACAGACCAGGGACTGATCATCCATTATAACTGTAACCTATAGAGACCAGGGACTGATCATCCATTATAACTCTAACATATACAGACCAGGGCCTGATCATCCATTATAACTCAAAACTGTACAGACCAGGGACTGATCATCCACTATAACTCTAACCTATAAAGACCAGGGACTGATCATTAATTATAACTCTAACCTATACAGAACAGAGACTGACCATCCATTCATAACTCAAACCTATACAGACCAGGGCCTGATCATCCATTATAACTCTAACCTGTACAGACCAGGGCCTGATCATCCATTATAACTAACCTATACAGATCAGGGACTGACCATCCATTATTACTCTAACCTATACAGACCAGGGACTGATCATCCATTATAACTCTAACCTATACAGACCAGGTACTGCTCATCCATTATAACTCTAACCTATACAGACCAGGGACTGATCATCCATTATAACTCTAAGCTATACAGACCATTATAACTCTAACCTATAAAGACCAGGGACTCATAATGTATTATAACTCTAACCTATACAGACCAGGGACTGATCATCCATTATAACTCTAACCTATACAGACCAGGGACTGACCATCCATTTCAACTCTAACCTATACAGACCAGGGCCTGATCTTCCATTATAACTCTAACCTATACAGACCAGGGCCTGATAATCCATTATAGCTCTAACCTATACAGACCAGGGACTGACCATCCATTATAACTCTAACCTATACAGACCAGGGACTGACCATCCATTATAAAACTAACCTATACAGACCAGGGCCTGATCATCCATTTTAACTCTAACCTATACAGACCAGGGACTGACCATCCATTATAACTCTAACCTATACAGACCTGGGACTGACCATCCATTATAACTCTAACCTATACAGACAGGGACTGACCATCCATTACAACTCTAATCTATACAGACCAGGGCCTGATCATCAGTTATAACTCTAACCTATACAGACCAGGGCATGATCATCCATTATAACTCTAACCTATACAGACCAGGGACTGACCATCCATTTTAACTCTAACCTATAAAGACCAGGGACTCATAATGTATTATAACTCTAACCTATACAGACCAGGGACTGATCATCCATTATAACTCTAACCTATACAGACCAGGGACTGACCATCCATTACAACTCTAACCTATACAGACCAGGGCATGATCTTCCATTATAACTCTAACCTATACAGACCAGGGCCTGATCATCCATTATAGCTCTAACCTATACAGACCAGGGACTGACCATTCATTATAACTCTAACCTATACAGACCAGGGACTGACCATCCATTATAACTCTAACCTATACAGACCAGGGCCTGATCATCCATTTTAACTCTAACCTATACAGACCAGGGACTGATCATCCATTATAACTCTAACCTATACAGAACAGAGACTGACCATCCATATATAACTCTAACCTATACAGACCAGGGCCTGATCATCCATTATAAGTCTAACCTATACAGACCAGGGTCTGACCATCCATTATAACTCTAACCTATACAGACCAGGGCCTGATCATCCATTATAGCTCTAACCTATACAGACCAGGGACTGATCATCCATTATAACTCTAACCTATACAGACCATTATAACTCTAACCTATACAGACCAGGAACTCATCATCAATTTTAACTCTAACCTATACAGACCAGGGACTGACCATCCATTATAACTCTAACCTATACAGACCAGGGACTGATCATCCATTATAACTCTAACCTATACAGACCAGGGACTGATCATCCATTATAACTCTAACCTATACAGAACAGAGACTGACCATCCATATATAACTCTAACCTATACAGACCAGGGCCTGATCATCCATTATAAGTCTAACCTATACAGACCAGGGTCTGATCATCCATTATAACTCTAACCTATACAGACCAGGGCCTGATCATCCATTATAGCTCTAACCTATACAGACCAGGGACTGATCATCCATTATAACTCTAACCTATACAGACCAGGAACTCATCATCAATTTTAACTCTAACCTATACAGACCAGGGACTGACCATCCATTATAACTCTAACCTATACAGACCAGGGACTGATCATCCATTATAACTCTAACCTATACAGACCAGGGACTGACCATCCATTATAACTCTAACCTATACAGACCAGGGACTGACCATCCATTATAACTCTAACCTATACAGACCAGGGACTGACAATCCATTATAACTCTAACGTATACAGACCAGGGCCTGATGATCCATTATAACTCGAACCTATACAGACCAGGGACTGACCATCCATTATAACTCTAACCTATACAGACCAGGGACTGACCATCCATTATTACTCTAACCTATACAGACCAGGGACTGATCATCCATTATAACTCTAACCTTTCAAGACCAGGTACTGCTCATCCATTATAACTCTAACCTATACAGACCAGGGACTGATCATCCATTATAACTCTAAGCTATACAGACCATTATAACTCTAACCTATAAAGACCAGGGACTCATAATGTATTATAACTCTAACCTATACAGACCAGGGACTGATCATCCATTATAACTCTAACCTATACAGACCAGGGACTGACCATCCATTTCAACTCTAACCTATACAGACCAGGGCCTGATCTTCCATTATAACTCTAACCTATATAGACCAGGGCCTGATCGTCCATTATAGCTCTAATCTATACAGACCAGGGACTGACCATCCATTATAACTCTAACCTATACAGACCAGGGACTGACCATCCATTATAAAACTAAACTATACAGACCAGGGCCTGATCATCCTATTTAACTCTAACCTATACAGACCAGGGACTGACCATCCATTATAACTCTAACCTATACAGACCAGGGACTGACCATCCATTATAACTCTAACCTATACAGACCAGGGACTGACCATCCATTACAACTCTAATCTATACAGACCAGGGCCTGATCATCAGTTATAACTCTAACCTATACAGACCAGGGCATGATCATCCATTATAACTCTAACCTATACAGACCAGGGACTGACCATCCATTTTAACTCTAACCTATAAAGACCAGGGACTCATAATGTATTATAACTCTAACCTATACAGACCAGGGACTGATCATCCATTATAACTCTAACCTATACAGACCAGGGACTGACCATCCATTACAACTCTAACCTATACAGACCAGGGCCTGATCTTCCATTATAACTCTAACCTATACAGACCAGGGCCTGATCATCCATTATAGCTCTAACCTATACAGACCAGGGACTGACCATTCATTATAACTCTAACCTATACAGACCAGGGACTGACCATCCATTATAACTCTAACCTATACAGACCAGGGCCTGATCATCCATTTTAACTCTAACCTATACAGACCAGGGACTGACCATCCATTATAACTCTAACCTATACAGACCAGGGCCTGATCATCCATTATAACTCTAACCTATACAGACCAGGGTCTGATCATCCATTATAACTCTAACCTATACAGACCAGGGACTGACCATCCATTACAACTCTAATCTATACAGACCAGGGCCTGATCATCCATTATAACTCTAACCTATACAGACCAGGGCCTGATCATCCATTATAGCTCTAACCTATACAGACCAGGGACTGACCATCCATTATAACTCTAACCTATACAGACCAGGGCCTGATAATCCATTATAACTCTAACCTATACAGACCATGGACTCACCATCCATTATAACTCTAACCTATACAGACCAGGGCCTGATCATCCATTATAACTCTAACCTATACAGACCAGGGACTGACCATCCATTATAACTCGAAACTATACAGACCAGGGACTGACCATCCATTATAACTCTAACCTATACAGACCAGGGACTGATCATCCATTATAACTCTAACCTATACAGAACAGAGACTGACCATCCATATATAACTCTAACCTATACAGACCAGGGCCTGATCATCCATTATAAGTCTAACCTATACAGACCAGGGTCTGATCATCCATTATAACTCTAACCTATACAGACCAGGGCCTGATCATCCATTATAGCTCTAGCCTATACAGACCAGGGACTGATCATCCATTTTAACTCTAACCTATACAGACCAGGGACTGACCATCCATTAAAACTCTAACCTATACAGACCAGGGCCTGATCTTCCATTATAACTCTAACCTATACAGACCAGGGCCTGATCATCCATTATAGCTCTAACCTATACAGACCAGGGACTGACCATTCATTATAACTCTAACCTATACAGACCAGGGACTGACCATCCATTATAACTCTAACCTATAGAGACCAGGGCCTGATCATCCATTTTAACTCTAACCTATACAGACCAGGGACTGACCATCCATTATAACTCTAACCTATACAGACCAGGGCCTGATCATCCATTATAACTCTAACCTATACAGACCAGGGTCTGATCATCCATTATAACTCTAACCTATACAGACCAGGGACTGACCATCCATTACAACTCTAATCTATACAGACCAGGGCCTGATCATCCATTATAACTCTAACCTATACAGACCAGGGCCTGATCATCCATTATAGCTCTAACCTATACAGACCAGGGACTGACCATCCATTATAACTCTAACCTATACAGACCAGGGCCTGATAATCCATTATAACTCTAACCTATACAGACCATGGACTCACCATCCATTAAAACTCTAACCTATACAGACCAGGGCCTGATCATCCATTATAACTCTAACCTATACAGACCAGGGACTGACCATCCATTATAACTCGAAACTATACAGACCAGGGACTGACCATCCATTATAACTCTAACCTATACAGACCAGGGACTGATCATCCATTATAACTCAAACCTATACAGAACAGAGACTGACCATCCATATGTAACTCTAACCTATACAGACCAGGGCCTGATCATCCATTATGAGTCTAACCTATACAGACCAGGGTCTGATCATCCATTATAACTCTAACCTATACAGACCAGGGCCTGATCATCCATTATAGCTCTAGCCTATACAGACCAGGGACTGATCATCCATTATAACTCTAACCTATACAGACCATTATAACTCTAACCTATACAGACCAGGAACTCATCATCAATTTTAACTCTAACCTATACAGACCAGGGACTGACCATCCATTATAACTCTAACCTATACAGACCAGGGACTGATCATCCATTATAACTCTAACCTATACAGACCAGGGACTGATCATCCATTATAACTCTAACCTATACAGAACAGAGACTGACCATCCATATATAACTCTAACCTATACAGACCAGGGCCTGATCATGCATTATAAGTCTAACCTATACAGACCAGGGTCTGATCATCCATTATAACTCTAACCTATACATACCAGGGTCTGATCATCCAATATAGCTCTAACCTATACAGACCAGGGACTGATCATCCATTATAACTCTAACCTATACAGACCATTATAACTCTAACCTATACAGACCAGGAACTCATCATCAATTTTAACTCTAACCTATACAGACCAGGGACTGACCATCCATTATAACTCTAACCTATACAGACCAGGGCCTGATCATTCATTATAACTCTAACCTATACAGACCAGGGACTGATCATCCATTATAACTCTAACCTATACAGACCAGGGACTGACCATCCATTATAACTCTAACCTATACAGACCAGGGCCTGATCATCCATTATAACTGTAACCTATACAGACCAGGGCCTGATCATCAGTTATAACTCTAACCTATACAGACCAGGGCATGATCATCCATTATACCTCTAACCTATACAGACCAGGGACTGACAATCCATTATAACTCTAACGTATACAGACCAGGGCCTGATGATCCATTATAACTCTAACCTGTACAGACCAGGGCATGATCATCCATTATAACTCTAACGTATACAGACCAGGGCCTGATGATCCATTATAACTCTAACCTGTACAGACCAGGGCCTGATCATCCATTATAACTCTAACCTATAGAGATCAGGGACTGACCATCCATTAATACTCTAACCTATACAGACCAGGGACTGATCATCCATTATAACTCTAACCTATACAGACCAGGTACTGCTCATCCATTATAACTCTAACCTATACAGACCAGGGTCCGATCATCCAATATAACCCAAACCTATACAGACCAGGGACTGACCATCCATTATAAACCTAACCTATACAGACCAGGGACTGATCATCCATTATAACTCTAAGCTATACAGACCATTATAACTCTATTCTATACAGACCAGGGACTGATCATCCATTATAACTCTAACCTATACAGACCAGGGACTGACCATCCATTTCAACTCTAACCTATACAGACCAGGGCCTGATCTTCCATTATAACTCTAACCTATACAGACCAGGGCCTGATCATCCATTATAGCTCTAACCTATACAGACCAGGGACTGACCATCCATTATAACTCTAACCTATACAGACCAGGGACTGACCATCCATTATAACTCTAACCTATACAGACCAGGTCCTGATCATCCATTTTAACTCTAACCTATACAGACCAGGGACTGACCATCCATTATAACTCTTACCTATACAGACCAGGGACTGACCATCCATTATAACTCTAACCTATACAGACCAGGAACTCATCATCAATTTTAACTCTAACCTATACAGACCAGGGACTGACCATCCATTATAACTCTAACCTATACAGACCAGGGCCTGATCATTCATTATAACTCTAACCTATACAGACCAGGGACTGATCATCCATTATAACTCTAACCTATACAGACCAGGGACTGACCATCCATTATAACTAACCTATACAGACCAGGGCCTGATCATCCATTATAACTGTAACCTATACAGACCAGGGCCTGATCATCAGTTATAACTCTAACCTATACAGACCAGGGCATGATCATCCATTATACCTCTAACCTATACAGACCAGGGACTGACAATCCATTATAACTCTAACGTATACAGACCAGGGCCTGATGATCCATTATAACTCTAACCTGTACAGACCAGGGCATTATCATCCATTATAACTCTAACGTATACAGACCAGGGCCTGATGATCCATTATAACTCTAACCTGTACAGACCAGGGCCTGATCATCCATTATAACTCTAACCTATAGAGATCAGGGACTGACCATCCATTAATACTCTAACCTATACAGACCAGGGACTGATCATCCATTATAACTCTAACCTATACAGACCAGGTACTGCTCATCCATTATAACTCTAACCTATACAGACCAGGGTCCGATCATCCAATATAACCCAAACCTATACAGACCAGGGACTGACCATCCATTATAAACCTAACCTATACAGACCAGGGACTGATCATCCATTATAACTCTAAGCTATACAGACCATTATAACTCTATTCTATACAGACCAGGGACTGATCATCCATTATAACTCTAACCTATACAGACCAGGGACTGACCATCCATTTCAACTCTAACCTATACAGACCAGGGCCTGATCTTCCATTATAACTCTAACCTATACAGACCAGGGCCTGATCATCCATTATAGCTCTAACCTATACAGACCAGGGACTGACCATCCATTATAACTCTAACCTATACAGACCAGGGACTGACCATCCATTATAACTCTAACCTATACAGACCAGGTCCTGATCATCCATTTTAACTCTAACCTATACAGACCAGGGACTGACCATCCATTATAACTCTTACCTATACAGACCAGGGACTGACCATCCATTATAACTCTAACCTATACAGACCAGGAACTCATCATCAATTTTAACTCTAACCTATACAGACCAGGGACTGACCATCCATTATAACTCTAACCTATACAGACCAGGGCCTGATCATTCATTATAACTCTAACCTATACAGACCAGGGACTGATCATCCATTATAACTCTAACCTATACAGACCAGGGACTGACCATCCATTATAACTCTAACCTATACAGACCAGGGCCTGATCATCCATTATAACTGTAACCTATACAGACCAGGGCCTGATCATCAGTTATAACTCTAACCTATACAGACCAGGGCATGATCATCCATTATACCTCTAACCTATACAGACCAGGGACTGACAATCCATTATAACTCTAACGTATACAGACCAGGGCCTGATGATCCATTATAACTCTAACCTGTACAGACCAGGGCATGATCATCCATTATAACTCTAACGTATACAGACCAGGGCCTGATGATCCATTATAACTCTAACCTGTACAGACCAGGGCCTGATCATCCATTATAACTCTAACCTATAGAGATCAGGGACTGACCATCCATTAATACTCTAACCTATACAGACCAGGGACTGATCATCCATTATAACTCTAACCTATACAGACCAGGTACTGCTCATCCATTATAACTCTAACCTATACAGACCAGGGTCCGATCATCCAATATAACCCAAACCTATACAGACCAGGGACTGACCATCCATTATAAACCTAACCTATACAGACCAGGGACTGATCATCCATTATAACTCTAAGCTATACAGACCATTATAACTCTATTCTATACAGACCAGGGACTGATCATCCATTATAACTCTAACCTATACAGACCAGGGACTGACCATCCATTACAGACCAGGGCCTGATCTTCCAATATAACTCTAACCTATACAGACCAGGGCCTGATCATCCATTATAGCTCTAACCTATACAGACCAGGGACTGACCATCCATTATAACTCTAACCTATACAGACCAGGGACTGACCATCCATTATAACTCTAACCTATACAGACCAGGTCCTGATCATCCATTTTAACTCTAACCTATACAGACCAGGGACTGACCATCCATTATAACTCTTACCTATACAGACCAGGGACTGACCATCCATTATAACTCTAACCTATACAGACCAGGGACTGACCATCCATTACAACTCTAATCTATACAGACCAGGGCCTGATCATCCATTATAACTCTAACCTATACAGACCAGGGCCTGATCATCCATTATAGCTCTAACCTATACAGACCAGGGACTGACCATCCATTATAACTCTAACCTATACAGACCAGGGCCTGATAATCCATTATAACTCTAACCTATACAGACCAGGGACTCACCATCCATTATAACTCTAACCTATACAGACCAGGGCCTGATCATCCATTATAACTCTAACCTATACAGACCAGGGACTGACCATCCATTATAACTCAAAACTATACAGACCAGGGACTGACCATCCATTATAACTCTAACCTATACAGACCAGGGACTGATCATCCATTATAACTCTAACCTATACAGAACAGAGACTGACCATCCATATATAACTCTAACCTATACAGACCATGGCCTGATCATCCATTATAAGTCTAACCTATACAGACCAGGGTCTGATCATCCATTATAAATCTAACCTATACAGACCAGGGCCTGATCATCCATTATAGCTCTAACCTATACAGACCAGGGACTGATCATCCATTATAACTCTAACCTATACAGACCATTATAACTCTAACCTATACAGACCAGGGACTCATCATTAATTTTAACTCTAACCTATACAGACCAGGGACTGACCATCCATTATAACTCTAACCTATACAGACCAGGGACTGATCATCCATTATAACTCTAACCTATACAGACCAGGGACTGACCATCCATTATAACTCTAACCTATACCGACCAGGGACTGACCATCCATTATAACTCTAACCTATACAGACCAGGGCCTGATCATCCATTATAACTCTAACCTGTACAGACCAGGGACTGATCATCCACTATAACTCTAACCTATAAAGACCAGGGACTGATCATCCATTATAGCTCTAACCTATACAGACCAGGGACTGACCATTCATTATAACTCTAACCTATACAGACCAGGGACTGACCATCCATTATAACTCTAACCTATACAGACCAGGGCCTGATCATCCATTTTAACTCTAACCTATACAGACCAGGGACTGACCATCCATTATAACTCTAACCTATACAGACCAGGGCCTGATCATCCATTATAACTCTAACCTATACAGACCAGGGTCTGATCATCCATTATAACTCTAACCTATACAGACCAGGGACTGACCATCCATTATAACTCTAACCTATACAGACCAGGGACTGACCATCCATTACAACTCTAATCTATACAGACCAGGGCCTGATCATCCATTATAACTCTAACCTATACAGACCAGGGCCTGATCATCCATTATAGCTCTAACCTATACAGACCAGGGACTACCATCCATTATAACTCTAACCTATACAGACCAGGGCCTGATAATCCATTATAACTCTAACCTATACAGACCATGGACTCACCATCCATTATAACTCTAACCTATACAGACCAGGGCCTGATCATCCATTATAACTCTAACCTATACAGACCAGGGACTGACCATCCATTATAACTCGAAACTATACAGACCAGGGACTGACCATCCATTATAACTCTAACCTATACAGAACAGAGACTGACCATCCATATATAACTCTAACCTATACAGACCAGGGCCTGATCATCCATTATAAGTCTAACCTATACAGACCAGGGTCTGATCATCCATTATAACTCTAACCTATACAGACCAGGGCCTGATCATCCATTATAGCTCTAACCTATACAGACCAGGGACTGATCATCCATTATAACTCTAACCTATACAGACCATTATAACTCTAACCTATACAGACCAGGAACTCATCATCAATTTTAACTCTAACCTATACAGACCAGGGACTGACCATCCATTATAACTCTAACCTATACAGACCAGGGACTGATCATCCATTATAACTCTAACCTATACAGACCAGGGACTGATCATCCATTATAACTCTAACCTATACAGAACAGAGACTGATCATCCATTATAAGTCTAACCTATACAGACCAGGGTCTGATCATCCATTATAACTCTAACCTATACAGACCAGGGCCTGATCATCCATTATAGCTCTAACCTATACAGACCAGGGACTGATCATCCATTATAGCTCTAACCTATACAGACCATTATAACTCTAACCTATACAGACCAGGAACTCATCATCAATTTTAACTCTAACCTATACAGACCAGGGACTGACCATCCATTATAACTCTAACCTATACAGACCAGGGACTGATCATCCATTATAACTCTAACCTATACAGACCAGGGACTGACCATCCATTATAACTCTAACCTATACAGACCAGGGACTGACCATCCATTATAACTCTAACCTATACAGACCAGGGCCTGATCATCCATTATAACTCTAACCTATACAGACCAGGGACTGACCATCCATTATAACTCGAACCTATACAGACCAGGGACTGACCATCCATTATAACTCTAACCTATACAGACCAGGGCCTGATCATTCATTATAACTCTAACGTATACAGACCAGGGACTGATCATCCATTATAACTCTAACCTATACAGACCAGGGACTGACCATCCATTATAACTCTAACCTATACAGACCAGGGCCTGATCATCCATTATAACTCTAACCTATACAGACCAGGGCCTGATCATCAGTTATAACTCTAACCTATACAGACCAGGGCATGATCATCCATTATACCTCTAACCTATACAGACCAGGGACTGACAATCCATTATAACTCTAACGTATACAGACCAGGGCCTGATGATCCATTATAACTCTAACCTGTACAGACCAGGGCCTGATCATCCATTATAACTCTAACCTATAGAGATCAGGGACTGACCATCCATTATAACTCCAACCTATACAGACCAGGGCCTGATCATTCATTATAACTCTAACGTATACAGACCAGGGACTGATCATCCATTATAACTCTAACCTATACAGACCAGGGACTCACCATCCATTATAACTCTAACCTATACAGACCAGGGCCTGATCATCCATTATAACTCTAACCTATACAGACCAGGGACTGACCATCCATTATAACTCAAAACTATACAGACCAGGGACTGACCATCCATTATAACTCTAACCTATACAGACCAGGGACTGATCATCCATTATAACTCTAACCTATACAGAACAGAGACTGACCATCCATATATAACTCTAACCTATACAGACCATGGCCTGATCATCCATTATAAGTCTAACCTATACAGACCAGGGTCTGATCATCCATTATAACTCTAACCTATACAGACCAGGGCCTGATCATCCATTATAGCTCTAACCTATACAGACCAGGGACTGATCATCCATTATAACTCTAACCTATACAGACCATTATAACTCTAACCTATACAGACCAGGGACTCATCATTAATTTTAACTCTAACCTATACAGACCAGGGACTGACCATCCATTATAACTCTAACCTATACAGACCAGGGACTGATCATCCATTATAACTCTAACCTATACAGACCAGGGACTGACCATCCATTATAACTCTAACCTATACAGACCAGGGACTGACCATCCATTATAACTCTAACCTATACAGACCAGGGCCTGATCATCCATTATAACTCTAACCTATACAGACCAGGGACTGATCATCCACTATAACTCTAACCTATAAAGACCAGGGACTGATCATCCATTATAGCTCTAACCTATACAGACCAGGGACTGACCATTCATTATAACTCTAACCTATACAGACCATGGACTCACCATCCATTATAACTCTAACCTATACAGACCGGGGCCTGATCATCCATTATAACTCTAACCTATACAGACCAGGGACTGACCATCCATTATAACTCGAAACTATACAGACCAGGGACTGACCATCCATTATAACTCTAACCTATACAGACCAGGCCCTGATCATCCATTATAACTCTAACCTATACAGAACAGAGACTGACCATCCATATATAACTCTAACCTATACAGACCAGGGCCTGATCATCCATTATAAGTCTAACCTATACAGACCAGGGTCTGATCATCCATTATAACTCTAACCTATACAGACCAGGGCCTGATCATCCATTATAGCTCTAACCTATACAGACCAGGGACTGATCATCCATTATAACTCTAACCTATACAGACCATTATAACTCTAACCTATACAGACCAGGAACTCATCATCAATTTTAACTCTAACCTATACAGACCAGGGACTGACCATCCATTATAACTCTAACCTATACAGACCAGGGACTGATCATCCATTATAACTCTAACCTATACAGACCAGGGACTGATCATCCATTATAACTCTAACCTATACAGAACAGAGACTGACCATCCATATATAACTCTAACCTATACAGACCAGGGCCTGATCATCCATTATAACTCTAACCTATACAGACCATTATAACTCTAACCTATACAGACCAGGAACTCATCATCAATTTTAACTCTAACCTATACAGACCAGGGACTGACCTTCCATTATAACTCTAACCTATACAGACCAGGGACTGATCATCCATTATAACTCTAACCTATACAGACCAGGGACTGATCATCCATTATAACTCTAACCTATACAGAACAGAGACTGACCATCCATATATAACTCTAACCTATACAGACCAGGGTCCGATCATCCAATATAACCCAAACCTATACAGACCAGGGACTGACCATCCATTATAAAACTAACCTATACAGACCAGGGACTGATCATCCATTATACCTCTAACCTATACAGACCAGGGACTGACAATCCATTATAACTCTATCGTATACAGACCAGGGCCTGATGATCCATTATAACTCTAACCTGTACAGACCAGGGCCTGATCATCCATTATAACTCTAACCTATAGAGATCAGGGACTGACCATCCATTATTACTCTAACCTATACAGACCAGGGACTGATCATCCATTATAACTCTAACCTATACAGACCAGGTACTGCTCATCCATTATAACTCTAACCTATATAGACCAGGGTCCGATCATCCAATATAACCCAAACCTAAACAGACCAGGGACTGACCATCCATTATAAAACTAACCTATACAGACCAGGGACTGATCATCCATTATAACTCTAAGCTATACAGACCATTATAACTCTAACCTATAAAGACCAGGGACTCATAATGTATTATAACTCTAACCTATACAGACCAGGGACTGATCATCCATTATAACTCTAACCTATACAGACCAGGGCCTGATCATCCATTTTAACTCTAACCTATACAGACCAGGGAATGACCATCCATTATAACTCTAACCTATACAGACCAGGGACTGACAATCCATTATAACTCTAACCTATACAGACCAGGGACTGACCATCCATTACAACTCTAATATATACAGACCAGGGCCTGATCATCCATTATAACTCTAACCTATACAGACCAGGGCCTGATCATCCATTATAGCTCTAACCTATACAGACCAGGGACTGACCATCCATTATAACTCTAACCTATAAAGACCAGGGACTGATCATCCATTATAGCTCTAACCTATACAGACCAGGGACTGACCATTCATTATAACTCTAACCTATACAGACCATGGACTCACCATCCATTATAACTCTAACCTATACAGACCGGGGCCTGATCATCCATTATAACTCTAACCTATACAGACCAGGGACTGACCATCCATTATAACTCGAAACTATACAGACCAGGGACTGACCATCCATTATAACTCTAACCTATACAGACCAGGCCCTGATCATCCATTATAACTCTAACCTATACAGAACAGAGACTGACCATCCATATATAACTCTAACCTATACAGACCAGGGCCTGATCATCCATTATAAGTCTAACCTATACAGACCAGGGTCTGATCATCCATTATAACTCTAACCTATACAGACCAGGGCCTGATCATCCATTATAGCTCTAACCTATACAGACCAGGGACTGATCATCCATTATAACTCTAACCTATACAGACCATTATAACTCTAACCTATACAGACCAGGAACTCATCATCAATTTTAACTCTAACCTATACAGACCAGGGACTGACCATCCATTATAACTCTAACCTATACAGACCAGGGACTGATCATCCATTATAACTCTAACCTATACAGACCAGGGACTGATCATCCATTATAACTCTAACCTATACAGAACAGAGACTGACCATCCATATATAACTCTAACCTATACAGACCAGGGCCTGATCATCCATTATAACTCTAACCTATACAGACCATTATAACTCTAACCTATACAGACCAGGAACTCATCATCAATTTTAACTCTAACCTATACAGACCAGGGACTGACCTTCCATTATAACTCTAACCTATACAGACCAGGGACTGATCATCCATTATAACTCTAACCTATACAGACCAGGGACTGATCATCCATTATAACTCTAACCTATACAGAACAGAGACTGACCATCCATATATAACTCTAACCTATACAGACCAGGGTCCGATCATCCAATATAACCCAAACCTATACAGACCAGGGACTGACCATCCATTATAAAACTAACCTATACAGACCAGGGACTGATCATCCATTATACCTCTAACCTATACAGACCAGGGACTGACAATCCATTATAACTCTATCGTATACAGACCAGGGCCTGATGATCCATTATAACTCTAACCTGTACAGACCAGGGCCTGATCATCCATTATAACTCTAACCTATAGAGATCAGGGACTGACCATCCATTATTACTCTAACCTATACAGACCAGGGACTGATCATCCATTATAACTCTAACCTATACAGACCAGGTACTGCTCATCCATTATAACTCTAACCTATACAGACCAGGGTCCGATCATCCAATATAACCCAAACCTATACAGACCAGGGACTGACCATCCATTATAAAACTAACCTATACAGACCAGGGACTGATCATCCATTATAACTCTAAGCTATACAGACCATTATAACTCTAACCTATAAAGACCAGGGACTCATAATGTATTATAACTCTAACCTATACAGACCAGGGACTGATCATCCATTATAACTCTAACCTATACAGACCAGGGCCTGATCATCCATTTTAACTCTAACCTATACAGACCAGGGACTGACCATCCATTATAACTCTAACCTATACAGACCAGGGACTGACAATCCATTATAACTCTAACCTATACAGACCAGGGACTGACCATCCATTACAACTCTAATATATACAGACCAGGGCCTGATCATCCATTATAACTCTAACCTATACAGACCAGGGCCTGATCATCCATTATAGCTCTAACCTATACAGACCAGGGACTGACCATCCATTATAACTCTAACCTATACAGACCAGGGCCTGATAATCCATTATAACTCTAACCTATACAGACCAGGGACTCACCATCCATTATAACTCTAACCTATACAGACCAGGGCCTGATCATCCAATATAACTCTAACCTATACAGACCAGGGACTGACCATCCATTATAACTCAAAACTATACAGACCAGGGACTGACCATCCATTACAACTCTAACCTATACAGACCAGGGACTGATCATCCATTATAACTCTAACCTATACAGAACAGAGACTGACCATCCATATATAACTCTAACCTATACAGACCATGGCCTGATCATCCATTATAAGTCTAACCTATACAGACCAGGGTCTGATCATCCATTATAACTCTAACCTATACAGACCAGGGCCTGATCATCCATTATAGCTCTAACCTATACAGACCAGGGACTGATCATCCATTATAACTCTACCCTATACAGACCATTATAACTCTAACCTATACAGACCAGGGACTCATCATTAATTTTAACTCTAACCTATACAGACCAGGGACTGACCATCCATTATAACTCTAACCTATACAGACCAGGGACTGATCATCCATTATAACTCTAACCTATACAGACCAGGGACTGACCATCCATTATAACTCTAACCTATACAGACCAGGGACTGACCATCCATTATAACTCTAACCTATACAGACCAGGGCCTGATCATCCATTATAACTCTAACCTGTACAGACCAGGTACTGATCATCCACTATAACTCTAACCTATAAAGACCAGGGACTGATCATCCATTATAACTCTAACCTATACAGAACAGAGACTGACCATCCATATATAACTCTAACCTATACAGACCAGGGCCTGATCATCCATTATAACTCTAACCTATACAAACATGGGTCTGATCATCCATTATAACTCTAAACTATACAGACCAGGGACTGACAATCCATTATAACTCTAACCTATACAGACCAGGGACTGATCATCCATCATAACTCTAACCTATACAGACCAGGGACTGATCATCCATTATAACTCTAACCTATACAGACCAGGGTCCGATCATCCAATATAACCCAAACCTGTACAGACCAGGGACTGACCATCCATTATAAAACTAACCTATACAGACCAGGGACTGACCATCCATTATAACTCTAACCTATACAGACCAGGGCCTGATCATCAGTTATAACTCTAACCTATACAGACCAGGGCATGATCATCCATTATAACTCTAACCTATACAGACCAGGGACTGACCATCCATTTTAACTCAAACCTATAAAGACCAGGGACTCATAATGTATTATAACTCTACCTATACATACCAGGGACTGATCATCCATTATAACTCTAAACTATACAGACCAGGGACTGACCATCCATTACAACTCTAACCTATATAGACCAGGGCCTGATCTTCCATTATAACTCTAACCTATACAGACCAGGGACTGATAATCAATTATAGCTCTAACCTATACAGACCAGGGACTGACCATCCGTTATAACTCTAACCTATACAGACCAGGGACTGACCATCCATTATAACTCTAACCTATACAGACCAGGGCCGATTCATCCATTATAACTCTAACCTATACAGACCAGGGACTGACCATCCATTATAACTCTAACCTATACAGACCAGGGCCTGATCATCCATTTAAACTCTAACCTATACAGACCAGGGTCTGATCATCTATTATAACTCTAACCTATACAGACCATGGCCTGATCATTCATTATAACTCTAACGTATACAGACCAGGGACTGATCATCCATTATAACTCTAACCTATACAGACCAGGGACTGACCATCCATTATACCTCCAACCTATACAGACCAGGGCCTGATCATCCATTATAACTCTAACCTATACAGACCAGGGACTGACCATCCATTATAACTCGAACCTATACAGACCAGGGACTGACCATCCATTATAACTCTAACCTATACAGACCAGGGCCTGATCATTCATTATAACTCTAACGTATACAGACCAGGGACTGATCATCCATTATAACTCTAACCTATACAGACCAGGGACTGACCATCCATTATAACTCTAACCTATACAGACCAGGGCCTGATCATCCATTATAACTCTAACCTATACAGACCAGGGCCTGATCATCAGTTATAACTCTAACCTATACAGACCAGGGCATGATCATCCATTATACCTCTAACCTATACAGACCAGGGACTGACAATCCATTATAACTCTAACGTATACAGACCAGGGCCTGATGATCCATTATAACTCTAACCTGTACAGACCAGGGCCTGATCATCCATTATAACTCTAACCTATAGAGATCAGGGACTGACCATCCATTATAACTCCAACCTATACAGACCAGGGCCTGATCATTCATTATAACTCTAACGTATACAGACCAGGGACTGATCATCCATTATAACTCTAACCTATACAGACCAGGGACTCACCATCCATTATAACTCTAACCTATACAGACCAGGGCCTGATCATCCATTATAACTCTAACCTATACAGACCAGGGACTGACCATCCATTATAACTCAAAACTATACAGACCAGGGACTGACCATCCATTATAACTCTAACCTATACAGACCAGGGACTGATCATCCATTATAACTCTAACCTATACAGAACAGAGACTGACCATCCATATATAACTCTAACCTATACAGACCATGGCCTGATCATCCATTATAAGTCTAACCTATACAGACCAGGGTCTGATCATCCATTATAACTCTAACCTATACAGACCAGGGCCTGATCATCCATTATAGCTCTAACCTATACAGACCAGGGACTGATCATCCATTATAACTCTAACCTATACAGACCATTATAACTCTAACCTATACAGACCAGGGACTCATCATTAATTTTAACTCTAACCTATACAGACCAGGGACTGACCATCCATTATAACTCTAACCTATACAGACCAGGGACTGATCATCCATTATAACTCTAACCTATACAGACCAGGGACTGACCATCCATTATAACTCTAACCTATACAGACCAGGGACTGACCATCCATTATAACTCTAACCTATACAGACCAGGGCCTGATCATCCATTATAACTCTAACCTATACAGACCAGGGACTGATCATCCACTATAACTCTAACCTATAAAGACCAGGGACTGATCATCCATTATAGCTCTAACCTATACAGACCAGGGACTGACCATTCATTATAACTCTAACCTATACAGACCATGGACTCACCATCCATTATAACTCTAACCTATACAGACCGGGGCCTGATCATCCATTATAACTCTAACCTATACAGACCAGGGACTGACCATCCATTATAACTCGAAACTATACAGACCAGGGACTGACCATCCATTATAACTCTAACCTATACAGACCAGGCCCTGATCATCCATTATAACTCTAACCTATACAGAACAGAGACTGACCATCCATATATAACTCTAACCTATACAGACCAGGGCCTGATCATCCATTATAAGTCTAACCTATACAGACCAGGGTCTGATCATCCATTATAACTCTAACCTATACAGACCAGGGCCTGATCATCCATTATAGCTCTAACCTATACAGACCAGGGACTGATCATCCATTATAACTCTAACCTATACAGACCATTATAACTCTAACCTATACAGACCAGGAACTCATCATCAATTTTAACTCTAACCTATACAGACCAGGGACTGACCATCCATTATAACTCTAACCTATACAGACCAGGGACTGATCATCCATTATAACTCTAACCTATACAGACCAGGGACTGATCATCCATTATAACTCTAACCTATACAGAACAGAGACTGACCATCCATATATAACTCTAACCTATACAGACCAGGGCCTGATCATCCATTATAACTCTAACCTATACAGACCATTATAACTCTAACCTATACAGACCAGGAACTCATCATCAATTTTAACTCTAACCTATACAGACCAGGGACTGACCTTCCATTATAACTCTAACCTATACAGACCAGGGACTGATCATCCATTATAACTCTAACCTATACAGACCAGGGACTGATCATCCATTATAACTCTAACCTATACAGAACAGAGACTGACCATCCATATATAACTCTAACCTATACAGACCAGGGTCCGATCATCCAATATAACCCAAACCTATACAGACCAGGGACTGACCATCCATTATAAAACTAACCTATACAGACCAGGGACTGATCATCCATTATACCTCTAACCTATACAGACCAGGGACTGACAATCCATTATAACTCTATCGTATACAGACCAGGGCCTGATGATCCATTATAACTCTAACCTGTACAGACCAGGGCCTGATCATCCATTATAACTCTAACCTATAGAGATCAGGGACTGACCATCCATTATTACTCTAACCTATACAGACCAGGGACTGATCATCCATTATAACTCTAACCTATACAGACCAGGTACTGCTCATCCATTATAACTCTAACCTATATAGACCAGGGTCCGATCATCCAATATAACCCAAACCTAAACAGACCAGGGACTGACCATCCATTATAAAACTAACCTATACAGACCAGGGACTGATCATCCATTATAACTCTAAGCTATACAGACCATTATAACTCTAACCTATAAAGACCAGGGACTCATAATGTATTATAACTCTAACCTATACAGACCAGGGACTGATCATCCATTATAACTCTAACCTATACAGACCAGGGCCTGATCATCCATTTTAACTCTAACCTATACAGACCAGGGAATGACCATCCATTATAACTCTAACCTATACAGACCAGGGACTGACAATCCATTATAACTCTAACCTATACAGACCAGGGACTGACCATCCATTACAACTCTAATATATACAGACCAGGGCCTGATCATCCATTATAACTCTAACCTATACAGACCAGGGCCTGATCATCCATTATAGCTCTAACCTATACAGACCAGGGACTGACCATCCATTATAACTCTAACCTATAAAGACCAGGGACTGATCATCCATTATAGCTCTAACCTATACAGACCAGGGACTGACCATTCATTATAACTCTAACCTATACAGACCATGGACTCACCATCCATTATAACTCTAACCTATACAGACCGGGGCCTGATCATCCATTATAACTCTAACCTATACAGACCAGGGACTGACCATCCATTATAACTCGAAACTATACAGACCAGGGACTGACCATCCATTATAACTCTAACCTATACAGACCAGGCCCTGATCATCCATTATAACTCTAACCTATACAGAACAGAGACTGACCATCCATATATAACTCTAACCTATACAGACCAGGGCCTGATCATCCATTATAAGTCTAACCTATACAGACCAGGGTCTGATCATCCATTATAACTCTAACCTATACAGACCAGGGCCTGATCATCCATTATAGCTCTAACCTATACAGACCAGGGACTGATCATCCATTATAACTCTAACCTATACAGACCATTATAACTCTAACCTATACAGACCAGGAACTCATCATCAATTTTAACTCTAACCTATACAGACCAGGGACTGACCATCCATTATAACTCTAACCTATACAGACCAGGGACTGATCATCCATTATAACTCTAACCTATACAGACCAGGGACTGATCATCCATTATAACTCTAACCTATACAGAACAGAGACTGACCATCCATATATAACTCTAACCTATACAGACCAGGGCCTGATCATCCATTATAACTCTAACCTATACAGACCATTATAACTCTAACCTATACAGACCAGGAACTCATCATCAATTTTAACTCTAACCTATACAGACCAGGGACTGACCTTCCATTATAACTCTAACCTATACAGACCAGGGACTGATCATCCATTATAACTCTAACCTATACAGACCAGGGACTGATCATCCATTATAACTCTAACCTATACAGAACAGAGACTGACCATCCATATATAACTCTAACCTATACAGACCAGGGTCCGATCATCCAATATAACCCAAACCTATACAGACCAGGGACTGACCATCCATTATAAAACTAACCTATACAGACCAGGGACTGATCATCCATTATACCTCTAACCTATACAGACCAGGGACTGACAATCCATTATAACTCTATCGTATACAGACCAGGGCCTGATGATCCATTATAACTCTAACCTGTACAGACCAGGGCCTGATCATCCATTATAACTCTAACCTATAGAGATCAGGGACTGACCATCCATTATTACTCTAACCTATACAGACCAGGGACTGATCATCCATTATAACTCTAACCTATACAGACCAGGTACTGCTCATCCATTATAACTCTAACCTATACAGACCAGGGTCCGATCATCCAATATAACCCAAACCTATACAGACCAGGGACTGACCATCCATTATAAAACTAACCTATACAGACCAGGGACTGATCATCCATTATAACTCTAAGCTATACAGACCATTATAACTCTAACCTATAAAGACCAGGGACTCATAATGTATTATAACTCTAACCTATACAGACCAGGGACTGATCATCCATTATAACTCTAACCTATACAGACCAGGGCCTGATCATCCATTTTAACTCTAACCTATACAGACCAGGGACTGACCATCCATTATAACTCTAACCTATACAGACCAGGGACTGACAATCCATTATAACTCTAACCTATACAGACCAGGGACTGACCATCCATTACAACTCTAATATATACAGACCAGGGCCTGATCATCCATTATAACTCTAACCTATACAGACCAGGGCCTGATCATCCATTATAGCTCTAACCTATACAGACCAGGGACTGACCATCCATTATAACTCTAACCTATACAGACCAGGGCCTGATAATCCATTATAACTCTAACCTATACAGACCAGGGACTCACCATCCATTATAACTCTAACCTATACAGACCAGGGCCTGATCATCCAATATAACTCTAACCTATACAGACCAGGGACTGACCATCCATTATAACTCAAAACTATACAGACCAGGGACTGACCATCCATTACAACTCTAACCTATACAGACCAGGGACTGATCATCCATTATAACTCTAACCTATACAGAACAGAGACTGACCATCCATATATAACTCTAACCTATACAGACCATGGCCTGATCATCCATTATAAGTCTAACCTATACAGACCAGGGTCTGATCATCCATTATAACTCTAACCTATACAGACCAGGGCCTGATCATCCATTATAGCTCTAACCTATACAGACCAGGGACTGATCATCCATTATAACTCTACCCTATACAGACCATTATAACTCTAACCTATACAGACCAGGGACTCATCATTAATTTTAACTCTAACCTATACAGACCAGGGACTGACCATCCATTATAACTCTAACCTATACAGACCAGGGACTGATCATCCATTATAACTCTAACCTATACAGACCAGGGACTGACCATCCATTATAACTCTAACCTATACAGACCAGGGACTGACCATCCATTATAACTCTAACCTATACAGACCAGGGCCTGATCATCCATTATAACTCTAACCTGTACAGACCAGGTACTGATCATCCACTATAACTCTAACCTATAAAGACCAGGGACTGATCATCCATTATAACTCTAACCTATACAGAACAGAGACTGACCATCCATATATAACTCTAACCTATACAGACCAGGGCCTGATCATCCATTATAACTCTAACCTATACAAACATGGGTCTGATCATCCATTATAACTCTAAACTATACAGACCAGGGACTGACAATCCATTATAACTCTAACCTATACAGACCAGGGACTGATCATCCATCATAACTCTAACCTATACAGACCAGGGACTGATCATCCATTATAACTCTAACCTATACAGACCAGGGTCCGATCATCCAATATAACCCAAACCTGTACAGACCAGGGACTGACCATCCATTATAAAACTAACCTATACAGACCAGGGACTGACCATCCATTATAACTCTAACCTATACAGACCAGGGCCTGATCATCAGTTATAACTCTAACCTATACAGACCAGGGCATGATCATCCATTATAACTCTAACCTATACAGACCAGGGACTGACCATCCATTTTAACTCAAACCTATAAAGACCAGGGACTCATAATGTATTATAACTCTACCTATACATACCAGGGACTGATCATCCATTATAACTCTAAACTATACAGACCAGGGACTGACCATCCATTACAACTCTAACCTATATAGACCAGGGCCTGATCTTCCATTATAACTCTAACCTATACAGACCAGGGACTGATAATCAATTATAGCTCTAACCTATACAGACCAGGGACTGACCATCCGTTATAACTCTAACCTATACAGACCAGGGACTGACCATCCATTATAACTCTAACCTATACAGACCAGGGCCGATTCATCCATTATAACTCTAACCTATACAGACCAGGGACTGACCATCCATTATAACTCTAACCTATACAGACCAGGGCCTGATCATCCATTTAAACTCTAACCTATACAGACCAGGGTCTGATCATCTATTATAACTCTAACCTATACAGACCATGGCCTGATCATTCATTATAACTCTAACGTATACAGACCAGGGACTGATCATCCATTATAACTCTAACCTATACAGACCAGGGACTGACCATCCATTATACCTCCAACCTATACAGACCAGGGACTGATCCTCCATTATAACTCTAACCTATACAGACCAGGGCCTGATCATCCATTATAACTCTAACCTATACAAACATGGGTCTTATCATCCATTATAACTCTAACCTATACAGACCAGGGACTGACAATCCATTATAACTCTAACCTATACAGACCAGGGACTGATCATCCATCATAACTCTAACCTATACAGACCAGGGACTGATCATCCATTATAACTCTAACCTATACAGACCAGGGTCCGATCATCCAATATAACCCAAACCTGTACAGACCAGGGACTGACCATCCACTATAAAACTAACCTATACAGACCAGGGACTGACCATCCATTATAACTCTAACCTATACAGACCAGGGCCTGATCATCAGTCATAACTCTAACCTATACAGACCAGGGCATGATCATCCATTATAACTCTAACCTATACAGACCAGGGACTGACCATCCAGTTTAACTCAAACCTATAAAGACCAGGGACTCATAATGTATTATAACTCTAACCTATACATACCAGGGACTGATCATCCATTATAACTCTAAACTATACAGACCAGGGACTGACCATCCATTACAACTCTAACCTATACAGACCAGGGCCTGATCTTCCATTATAACTCTAACCTATACAGACCAGGGCCTGATAATCCATTGTAGCTCTAACCTATACAGACCAGGGACTGACCATCCATTATAACTCTAACCTATACAGACCAGGGACTGACCATCCATTATAACTCTAACCTATACAGACCAGGGCCGATTCATCCATTATAACTCTAACCTATACAGACCAGGGACTGACCATCCATTATAACTCTAACCTATACAGACCAGGGCCTGATCATCCATTTAAACTCTAACCTATACAGACCAGGGTCTGATCATCTATTATAACTCTAACCTATACAGACCATGGCCTGATCATTCATTATAACTCTAACGTATACAGACCAGGGACTGATCATCCATTATAACTGTAACCTATAGAGACCAGGGACTGATCATCCATTATAACTCTAACATATACAGACCAGGGCCTGATCATCCATTATAACTCAAACCTGTACAGACCAGGGACTGATCATCCACTATAACTCTAACCTATAAAGACCAAGGACTGATCATCCATTATAACTCTAACCTATACAGAACAGAGACTGACCATCCATATATAACTCTAACCTATACAGACCAGGGCCTGATCATCCATTATAACTCTAACCTATACAAACATGGGTCTGATCATCCATTATACCTCTAACCTATACAGACCAGGGACTGACAATCCATTATAACTCTAACGTATACAGACCAGGGCCTGATGATCCATTATAACTCTAACCTGTACAGACCAGGGCCTGATCATCCATTATAACTCTAACCTATACAGATCAGGGACTGACCATCCATTATAACTCTAACCTATATAGACCAGGGACTGATCATCCATTATAACTCTAACCTATACAGACCAGGGACTGATCATCCATTATAACTCTAACCTATACAGACCAGGGTCCGATCATCCAATATAACAAAAACCTATACAGACCAGGGACTGACCATCCATTATAAAAATAACCTATACAGACCAGGGACTGATCATCCATTATAACTCTAAGCTATACAGACCATTATAACTCTAACCTATACAGACCAGGGACTGACCATCCATTATAACTCTAACCTATACAGACCAGGGCCTGATCATCAGTTATAACTCTAACCTATACAGACCAGGGCATGATCATCCATTATAACTCTAACCTATACAGACCAGGGACTGACCATCCATTTTAACTCTAACCTATAAAGACCAGGGACTCATAATGTATTATAACTCTAACCTATACAGACCAGGGACTGACCATCCATTATAACTCTAACCTATACAGACCAGGGACTGACCATCCATTATAACTCTAACCTATACAGACCAGGGACTGACCATCCATTACAACTCTAATCTATACAGACCAGGGCCTGATCATCCATTATAACTCTAACCTATACAGACCAGGGCCTGATCATCCATTATAGCTCTAACCTATACAGACCAGGGACTGACCATCCATTATAACTCGAAACTATACAGACCAGGGACTGACCATCCATTATAACTCTAACCTATACAGACCAGGGACTGATCATCCATTATAACTCTAACCTTTACAGAACAGAGACTGACCATCCATATATAACTCTAACCTATACAGACCAGGGCCTGATCATCCATTATAAGTCTAACCTATACAGACCAGGATCTGATCATCCATTATAACTCTAACCTATACAGACCAGGGCCTGATCATCCATTATAGCTCTAACCTATACAGACCAGGGACTGATCATCCATTATAACTCTAACCTATACAGACCATTATAACTCTAACCTATACAGACCAGGAACTCATCATCAATTTTAACTCTAACCTATACAGACCAGGGACTGACCATCCATTATAACTCTAACCTATACAGACCAGGGACTGATCATCCATTATAACTCTAACCTATACAGACCAGGGATTGACCATCCATTATAACTCTAACCTATACAGACCAGGGACTGACCATCCATTATAACTCTAAACTATACAGACCAGGGCCTGATCATCCATTATAACTCTAACCTATACAGACCAGGGACTGACCATCCATTATAACTCGAACCTATACAGACTAGGGACTGACCATCCATTATAACTCTAACCTATACAGACCAGGGCCTGATCATTCATTATAACTCTAACGTATACAGACCAGGGACTGATCATCCATTATAACTCTAACCTATACAGACCAGGGACTGACCATCCATTATAACTCTAACCTATACAGACCAGGGACTGATCATCCATTATAACTCTAACCTATACAGACCAGGGTCTGATCATCCATTATAACTCTAACCTATACAGACCAGGGCCTGATCATCCATTATAACTCTAACCTATACAGACCAGGGACTGACCATCCATTTTACCTCCAACCTATACAGACCAGGGACTGATCATCCATTATAACTCTAACCTATACAGACCAGGGACTGATCATCCATTATAACTGTAACCTATACAGACCAGGGACTAATCATCCATTATAACTCTAACCTATACAGACCAGTGCCTGATCATCCATTATAACTCTAACCTATACAGAACAGGGCCTGATCTTCCATTATAACTCTAACCTATACAGACCAGGGCCTGATCATCCATTATAGCTCTAACCTATACAGACCAGGGACTGACCATCCATTATAACTCTAACCTATACAGACCAGGGACTGACCATCCATTATAACTCTAACCTATACAGACCAGGGCCTGATCATCAGTTATAACTCTAACCTATACAGACCAGGGCATGATCATCCATTATAACTCTAACCTATACAGACCAGGGACTCACCATCCATTATAACTCTAACCTATACAGACCAGGGACTGATCATCCATTATAACTCTTACCTATACAGACCAGGGACTGACCATCCATTATAACTCTAACCTGTACAGACCAGGGACTGACCATCCATTGTAACTCTAACCTATACAGACCAGGGACAGATCATCCATTATAACTCTAACCTATACAGACCAGGAACTGACCATCCATTATAACTCTAACCAATACAGCCTGATCATTCATTAGAACTCTAACGTATACAGACCAGGGACTGATCATCCATTATAACTCTAACCTATACAGACCAGGGACTGAACATCCATTATAATTCTAACCTATACAGACCAGGGCCTGATCATCCATTATAACTCTAACCTATACAGACCAGGGTCTGATCATCCATTATAACTCTAACCTATACAGACCAGGGCCTGATCATCCATTATAACTCTAACCTATATAGACCAGTGTCTGTTCATCCATTATAACTCTAACCTATACAGACCAGGGACTGACCATCGATTATAACTCTAACCTATACAGACCATTATAACTCTAGCCTATACAGACCAGGGACTGACCATCCATTATAACTCTAACCTATACAGACCAGGAACTGACGATCCATTATAACTCTAACCTATACAGACCAGGGACTGACCAACCATTATAACTCTAACCTATACAGACCAGGAACTGACCATCCATTATAACTCTAACCTATACAGACAAGGGCCTGATCATCCATTATAACTCTAACCTATACAGACCAGGGACTGACCATCCATTATAACTCTAACCTATACAGACCAGGGACTGACCATCCATTACAACTCTAATCTATACAGACCAGGGCCTGATCATCCATTATAACTCTAACCTATACAGACCAGGGCCTGACCATCCATTATAACTCTAACCTATACAGACCAGGGCCTGATAATCCATTATAACTCTAACCTATACAGACCAGGGACTCACCATCCATTATAACTCTAACCTATACAGACCAGTGCCTGATCATCCATTATAACTCTAACCTATACAGAACAGGGCCTGATCTTCCATTATAACTCTAACCTATACAGACCAGGGCCTGATCATCCATTATAGCTCTAACCTATACAGACCAGGGACTGACCATCCATTATAACTCTAACCTATACAGACCAGGGACTGACCATCCATTATAACTCTAACCTATACAGACCAGGGCCTGATCATCAGTTATAACTCTAACCTATACAGACCAGGGCATGATCATCCATTATAACTCTAACCTATACAGACCAGGGACTCACCATCCATTATAACTCTAACCTATACAGACCAGGGACTGATCATCCATTATAACTCTTACCTATACAGACCAGGGACTGACCATCCATTATAACTCTAACCTGTACAGACCAGGGACTGACCATCCATTGTAACTCTAACCTATACAGACCAGGGACAGATCATCCATTATAACTCTAACCTATACAGACCAGGAACTGACCATCCATTATAACTCTAACCAATACAGCCTGATCATTCATTAGAACTCTAACGTATACAGACCAGGGACTGATCATCCATTATAACTCTAACCTATACAGACCAGGGACTGAACATCCATTATAATTCTAACCTATACAGACCAGGGCCTGATCATCCATTATAACTCTAACCTATACAGACCAGGGTCTGATCATCCATTATAACTCTAACCTATACAGACCAGGGCCTGATCATCCATTATAACTCTAACCTATATAGACCAGTGTCTGTTCATCCATTATAACTCTAACCTATACAGACCAGGGACTGACCATCGATTATAACTCTAACCTATACAGACCATTATAACTCTAGCCTATACAGACCAGGGACTGACCATCCATTATAACTCTAACCTATACAGACCAGGAACTGACGATCCATTATAACTCTAACCTATACAGACCAGGGACTGACCAACCATTATAACTCTAACCTATACAGACCAGGAACTGACCATCCATTATAACTCTAACCTATACAGACCAGGGCCTGATCATCCATTATAACTCTAACCTATACAGACCAGGGACTGACCATCCATTATAACTCTAACCTATACAGACCAGGGACTGACCATCCTTTACAACTCTAATCTATACAGACCAGGGCCTGATCATCCATTATAACTCTAACCTATACAGACCAGGGCCTGACCATCCATTATAACTCTAACCTATACAGACCAGGGCCTGATAATCCATTATAACTCTAACCTATACAGACCAGGGACTCACCATCCATTATAACTCTAACCTATACAGACCAGGGCCTGATCATCCATTATAACTCTAACCTATACAGACCAGGGACTGACCATCCATTATAACTCGAAACTATACAGACCAGGGACTGACCATCCATTATAACTCTAACCTATACAGACCAGGGACTGATCATCCATTATAACTCTAACCTATACAGAACAGAGACTGACCATCCATATATAACTCTAACCTATACAGAACAGAGACTGACCATCCATATATAACTCTAACCTATACAGACCAGGGCCTGATCATCCATTATAACTCTAACCTATACAGACCAGGGCCTGATCATCCATTTTAGCTCTAACCTATACAGACCAGGGACTGATCATCCATTATAACTCTAACCTATACAGACCATTATAACTCTAACCTATACAGACCAGGAACTCATCATCAATTTTAACTCTAACCTATACAGACCAGGGACTGACCATCCATTATAACTCTAACCTATACAGACCAGGGACTGATCATCCATTATAACTCTAACCTATACAGACCAGGGACTGACCATCCATTATAACTCGAACCTATACAGACCAGGGACTGACCATCCATTATAACTCTAACCTATACAGACCAGGGCCTGATCATACATTATAACTCTAACGTATACAGACCAGGGACTGATCATCCATTATAACTCTAACCTATACAGACCAGGGACTGACCATCCATTATAACTCTAACCTATACAGACCAGGGCCAGATCATCCATTATAACTCTAAACTATACAGACCAGGGTCTGATCATCCATTATAACTCTAACCTATACAGACCAGGGCCTGATCATCCATTATAACTCTAACCTATACAGACCAGGGACTGACCATCCATTATACCTCCAACCTATACAGACCAGGGACTGATCATCCATTATAACTCTAACCTATACAGACCAGGGACTGATCATCCATTATAACTGTAACCTATACAGACCAGGGACTGATCATCCATTATAACTAACCTATACAGACCAGGGCCTGATCATCCATTATAACTCTAACCTGTACAAACCAGGGACTGATCATCCACTATAACTCTAACCTATAAAGACCAGGGACTGATCATCCATTATAACTCTAACCTATACAGAACAGAGACTGACCATCCATATATAACTCTAACCTATACAGACCAGGGACTGACCATCCATTATAACTCTAACCTATACAGACCAGGGACTGACCATCCATTACAACTCTAACCTATACAGACCAGGGCCTGATCTTCCATTATAACTCTAACCTATACAGACCAGGGCCTGATCATCCATTATAGCTCTAACCTATACAGACCAGGGACTGACCATCCATTATAACTCTAACCTATACAGACCAGGGACTGACCGTCCATTATAACTCTAACCTATACAGACCAGGGCCTGATCATCAGTTATAACTCTAACCTATACAGACCAGGGCATGATCATCCATTATAACTCTAACCTATACAGACCAGGGACTGACCATCCATTATACCTCCAACCTATACAGACCAGGAACTCATCATCAATTTTAACTCTAACCTATACAGACCAGGGACTGACCATCCATTATAACTCTAACCTATAAAGACCAGGGACTGATCATCCATTATAACTCTAACCTATACAGACCAGGGACTGACCATCCATTATAACTCTAACCTATACAGACCAGGGACTGACCATCCATTATAACTCTAACCTATACAGACCAGGGCCTGATCATCCATTATAACTCTAACCTATACAGACCAGGGACTGACCATCCATTATAACTCGAACCTATACAGACCAGGGACTGACCATCCATTATAACTCTAACCTATACAGACCAGGGACTGACCATCCATTATACCTCCAACCTATACAGACCAGGGACTGATCATCCATTATAACTCTAACCTATACAGACCCGGGACTGATCATCCATTATAACTGTAACCTATACAGACCAGGGACTGATCATCCATTATAATTCTAACCTATACAGACCAGGGCCTGATCATCCATTATAACTCTAACCTGTACAAACCAGGGACTGATCATCCACTATAACTCTAACCTATAAAGACCAGGGACTGATCATCCATTATAACTCTAACCTATACAGAACAGAGACTGACAATCCATATATAACTCTAACCTATACAGACCAGGGACTGACCATCCATTATAACTCTAACCTATACAGACCAGGGACTGACCATCCATTACAACTCTAACCTATACAGACCAGGGCCTGATCTTCCATTATAACTCTAACCTATACAGACCAGGGCCTGATCATCCATTATAGCTCTAACCTATACAGACCAGGGACTGACCATCCATTATAACTCTAACCTATACAGACCAGGGACTGACCATCCATTATAACTCTAACCTATACAGACCAGGGCCTGATCATCAGTTATAACTCTAACCTATACAGACCAGGGCATGATCATCCATTATAACTCTAACCTATACAGACCAGGGACTCACCATCCATTATAATTCTAACCTATACAGACCAGGGACTGACCATCCATTATAACTCTAACCTGTACAGACCAGGGACTGACCATCCATTGTAACTCTAACCTATACAGACCAGGGACAGATCATCCATTATAACTCTAACCTATACAGACCAGGAACTGACCATCCATTATAATTCTAACCTATACAGACCAGGGCCTGATCATCCATTATAACTCTAACGTATACAGACCAGGGACTGATCATCCATTATAACTCTAACCTATACAGACCAGGGACTGAACATCCATTATAATTCTAACCTATACAGACCAGGGCCTGATCATCCATTATAACTCTAACCTATACAGACCAGGGTCTGATCATCCATTATAACTCTAACCTATACAGACCAGGGCCTGATCATCCATTATAACTCTAACCTATATAGACCAGTGTCTGTTCATCCATTATAACTCTAACCTATACAGACCAGGGACTGACCATCGATTATAACTCTAACCTATACAGACCATTATAACTCTAACCTATACAGACCAGGGACTGATCATCCATTATAACTCTAACCTATACAGACCAGGGACTGATGATCCATTATAACTGTAACCTATACAGACCAGGGACTGATCATCCATTATAACTCTAACCTATACAGACCAGGGCCTGATCATCCATTATAACTCTAACCTGTACAAACCAGGGACTGATCATCCACTATAACTCTAACCTATAAAGACCAGGGACTGATCATCCATTATAACTCTAACCTATACAGACCAGGGACTGACCATCCATTATAACTCTAACCTATACAGACCAGGGCCTGATCATCCATTATAACTCTAACCTATACAGACCAGGGTCTGATCATCCATTATAACTCTAACCTATACAGACCAGGGCCTGATCATCCATTATAACTCTAACCTATACAGACCAGGGACTGACCATCCATTATACCTCCAACCTAGACAGACCAGGGACTGATCATCCATTATAACTATAACCTATACAGACCAGGGACTGATCATCCATTATAACTGTAACCTATACAGACCAGGGACTGATCATCCATTATAACTCTAACCTATACAGACCAGGGCCTGATCATCCATTATAACTCTAACCTGTACAAACCAGGGACTGATCATCCACTATAACTCTAACCTATAAAGACCAGGGACTGATCATTCATTAAAACTCTAACCTATACAGAACAGAGACTGACCATCCATATATAACTCTAACCTATACAGACCAGGGACTGACCATCCATTATAACTCTAACCTATACAGACCAGGGACTGACCATCCATTACAACTCTAACCTATACAGACCAGGGCCTGATCTTCCATTATAACTCTAACCTATACAGACCAGGGCCTGATCATCCATTATAGCTTAACCTATACAGACCAGGGACTGACCATCCATTATAACTCTAACCTATACAGACCAGGGACTGACCATCCATTATAACTCTAACCTATACAGACCAGGGCCTGATCATCAGTTATAACTCTAACCTATACAGACCAGGGCATGATCATCCATTATAACTCTAACCTATACAGACCAGGGACTCACCATCCATTATAACTCTAACCTATACAGACCAGGGACTGACCATCCATTATAACTCTAACCTGTACAGACCAGGGACTGACCATCCATTGTAACTCTAACCTATACAGACCAGGGCCTGATCATCAGTTATAAATCTAACCTATACAGACCAGGGCATGATCATCCATTATAACTCTAACCTATACAGACCAGGGACTCACCATCCATTATAACTCTAACCTATACAGACCAGGGACTGACCATCCATTATAACTCTAACCTGTACAGACCAGGGACTGACCATCCATTGTAACTCTAACCTATACAGACCAGGGACAGATCATCCATTATAACGCTAACCTATACAGACCAGGAACTGACCATCCATTATAATTCTAACCTATACAGACCAGGGTCTGATCATCCATTATAACTCTAACCTATACAGACCAGGGCCTGATCATCCATTATAACTCTAACCTATATAGACCAGTGTCTGTTCATCCATTATAACTCTAACCTATACAGACCAGGGACTGACCATCCATTATAACTCTAACCTATACAGACCATTATAACTCTAACCTATACAGACCAGGGACTGATCATCCATTATAACTCTAACCTATACAGACCAGGGACTGATCATCCATTATAACTGTAACCTATACAGACCAGGGACTGATCATCCATTATAACTCTAACCTATACAGACCAGGGCCTGATCATCCATTATAACTCTAACCAGTACAAACCAGGGACTGATCATCCACTATAACTCTAACCTATAAAGACCAGGGACTGATCATCCATTATAACTCTAACCTATACAGACCAGGGACTGACCATCCATTATAACTCTAACCTATACAGACCAGGGACTGATCATCCATTATAACTCTAACCTATACAGACCAGGGTCTGATCATCCATTATAACTCTAACCTATACAGACCAGGGCCTGATCATCCATTATAACTCTAACCTATACAGACCAGGGACTGACCATCCATTATACCTCCAACCTATACAGACCAGGGACTGATCATCCATTATAACTCTAACCTATACAGACCAGGGACTGATCATCCATTATAACTGTAACCTATACAGCCCAGGGACTGATCATCCATTATAACTCTAACCTGTACAGACCAGGGACTGACCATCCATTGTAACTCTAACCTATACAGACCAGGGACAGATCATCCATTATAACTCTAACCTATACAGACCAGGAACTGACCATCCATTATAATTCTAACCTATACAGACCAGGGCCTGATCATCCATTATAACTCTAACGTATACAGACCAGGGACTGATCATCCATTATAACTCTAACCTATACAGACCAGGGACTGAACATCCATTATAATTCTAACCTATACAGACCAGGGCCTGATCATCCATTATAACTCTAACCTATACAGACCAGGGTCTGATCATCCATTATAACTCTAACCTATACAGACCAGGGCCTGATCATCCATTATAACTCTAACCTATATAGACCAGTGTCTGTTCATCCATTATAACTCTAACCTATACAGACCAGGGACTGACCATCCATTATAACTCTAACCTATACAGACCATTATAACTCTAACCTATACAGACCAGGGACTGATCATCCATTATAACTCTAACCTATACAGACCAGGGACTGATCATCCATTATAACTGTAACCTATACAGACCAGGGACTGATCATCCATTATAACTCTAACCTATACAGACCAGGGCCTGATCATCCATTATAACTCTAACCAGTACAAACCAGGGACTGATCATCCACTATAACTCTAACCTATAAAGACCAGGGACTGATCATCCATTATAACTCTAACCTATACAGACCAGGGACTGACCATCCATTATAACTCTAACCTATACAGACCAGGGACTGATCATCCATTATAACTCTAACCTATACAGACCAGGGTCTGATCATCCATTATAACTCTAACCTATACAGACCAGGGCCTGATCATCCATTATAACTCTAACCTATACAGACCAGGGACTGACCATCCATTATACCTCCAACCTATACAGACCAGGGACTGATCATCCATTATAACTCTAACCTATACAGACCAGGGACTGATCATCCATTATAACTGTAACCTATACAGCCCAGGGACTGATCATCCATTATAACTCTAACCTATACAGACCAGGGCCTGATCATCCATTATAACTCTAACCTGTACAAATCAGGGACTGATCATCCACTATAACTGTAACCTATAAAGACCAGGGACTGATCATCCATTATAACTCTAACCTATACAGAACAGAGACTGACCATCCATATATAACTCTAACCTATACAGACCAGGGACTGACCATCCATTATAACTCTAACCTATACAGACCAGGGACTGACCATCCATTACAACTCTAACCTATACAGACCAGGGCCTGATCTTCCATTATAACTCTAACCTATACAGACCAGGGCCTGATCATCCATTATAGCTCTAACCTATACAGACCAGGGACTGACCATCCATTATACCTCTAACCTATACAGACCAGGGACTGACCATCCATTATAACTCTAACCTATACAGACCAGGGCCTGATCATCAGTTATAACTCTAACCTATACAGACCAGGGCATGATCATCCATTATAACTCTAACCTATACAGACCAGGGACTCACCATCCATTATAACTCTAACCTATACAGACCAGGGACTGACCATCCATTATAACTCTAACCTGTACAGACCAGGGACTGACCATCCATTGTAACTCTAACCTATACAGACCAGGGACAGATCATCCATTATAACTCTAACCTATACAGACCAGGAACTGACCATCCATTATAACTCTAACCTATACAGCCTGATCATTCTTTAGAACTCTAACGATACAGACCAGGGACTGATCATCCATTATAACTCTAACCTATACAGACCAGGGACTGAACATCCATTATAATTCTAACCTATACAGACCAGGGCCTGATCATCCATTATAACTCTAACCTATACAGACCAGTGTCTGATCATCCATCATAACTCTAACCTATACAGACCAGGGCCTGATCATCCATTATAACTCTAACCTATATAGACCAGTGTCTGTTCATCCATTTTAACTCTAACCGATACAGACCAGGGACTGACCATCCATTATAACTCTAACCTATACAGACCATTATAACTCTAACCTATACAGATCAGGGACTGATCATCCATTATAACTCTAACTTATACAGACCAGGGACTGATCATCCATTATAACTGTAACCTATACAGACCAGGGACTGATCATCCATTATAACTCTAACCTATACAGACCAGGGCCTGATCATCCATTATAACTCTAACCTGTACAAACTAGGGACTGATCATCCACTATAACTCTAACCTATAAAGACCAGGGACTGATCATCCATTATAACTCTAACCTATACAGACCAGGGACTGACCATCCATTATAACTCTAACCTATACAGACCAGGGACTGACCATCCATTATAACTCTACCTATACAGACCAGGGCCTGATAATCCATTATAACTCTAACCTATACAGACCAGGGACTCACCATCCATTATAACTCTAACCTATACAGACCAGTGACTGATCATCCATTATAACTCTTACCTATACAGACCAGGGACTGACCATCCATTATAACTCTAACCTGTACAGACCAGGGACTGACCATCCATTGTAACTCTAACCTATACAGACCAGGGACAGATCATCCATTATAACTCTAACCTATACAGACCAGGAACTGACCATCCATTATAACTCTAACCTATACAGCCTGATCATTCATTAGAACTCTAACGTATACAGACCAGGGACTGATCATCCATTATAACTCTAACCTATACAGACCATTATAACTCTAACCTATACAGACCAGGGACTGACCATCCATTATAACTCTAACCTATACGGACCAGGGACTGATCATCCATTATAACTCTAACCTATACAGACCAGGGACTGACCATCCATTATAACTCTAACCTATACAGACCAGGGACTGACCGTCCCTTATAACTCTAACCTATACAGACCAGGGCCTGATCATCCATTATAACTTTAACCTATCAAGACCAGGGACTGACCATCCATTATAACTCTAACCTATAAAGACCAGGAACTGACCATCCATTATAAATCTACCCTATACAGACCAGGGCCTGATCATTCATTAGAAATCTAACGTATACAGACCAGGGTCTGATCATCCATTATAACTCTAACCTATACAGACCAGGGCCTGATCATCCATTATAACTCTAACCTATACAGACCAGGGACTGACCATCCATTATACCTCCAACCTATACAGACCAGGGACTGATCATCCATTATAACTCTAACCTATACAGACCAGGGACTGATCATCCATTATAACTGTAACCTATACAGACCAGGGACTGATCATCCATTATAACTCTAACCTATACAGACCAGGGCCTGATCATCCATTATAACTCCAACCTGTACAAACCAGGGACTGATCATCCACTATAACTCTAACCTATAAAGACCAGGGACTGATCATCCATTATAACTCTAACCTATACAGAACAGAGACTGACCATCCATATATAACTCTAACCTATACAGACCAGTGACTGATCATCCATTATAACTCTTACCTATACAGACCAGGGACTGACCATCCATTATAACTCTAACCTGTACAGACCAGGGACTGACCATCCATTGTAACTCTAACCTATACAGACCAGGGACAGATCATCCATTATAACTCTAACCTATACAGACCAGGAACTGACCATCCATTATAACTCTAACCTATACAGCCTGATCATTCATTAGAACTCTAACGTATACAGACCAGGGACTGATCATCCATTATAACTCTAACCTATACAGACCATTATAACTCTAACCTATACAGACCAGGGACTCATCATCAATTATAACTCTAACCTATACAGACCAGGGACTGACCATCCATTATAACTCTAACCTATACGGACCAGGGACTGATCATCCATTATAACTCTAACCTATACAGACCAGGGACTGACCATCCATTATAACTCTAACCTATACAGACCAGGGACTGACCGTCCCTTATAACTCTAACCTATACAGACCAGGGCCTGATCATCCATTATAACTTTAACCTATCAAGACCAGGGACTGACCATCCATTATAACTCTAACCTATAAAGACCAGGAACTGACCATCCATTATAAATCTACCCTATACAGACCAGGGCCTGATCATTCATTAGAAATCTAACGTATACAGACCAGGGTCTGATCATCCATTATAACTCTAACCTATACAGACCAGGGCCTGATCATCCATTATAACTCTAACCTATACAGACCAGGGACTGACCATCCATTATACCTCCAACCTATACAGACCAGGGACTGATCATCCATTATAACTCTAACCTATACAGACCAGGGACTGATCATCCATTATAACTGTAACCTATACAGACCAGGGACTGATCATCCATTATAACTCTAACCTATACAGACCAGGGCCTGATCATCCATTATAACTCCAACCTGTACAAACCAGGGACTGATCATCCACTATAACTCTAACCTATAAAGACCAGGGACTGATCATCCATTATAACTCTAACCTATACAGAACAGAGACTGACCATCCATATATAACTCTAACCTATACAGACCAGGGACTGACCATCCATTATAACTCTAACCTATACAGACCTGGGACTGACCATCCATTACAACTCTAACCTATACAGACCAGGGCCTGATCTTCCATTATAACTCTAACCTATACAGACCAGGGCCTGATCATCCATTATAGCTCTAACCTATACAGACCAGGGACTGACCATCCATTATAACTCTAACCTATACAGACCAGGGACTGACCATCCATTATAACTCTAACCTATACAGACCAGGGCCTGATCATCAGTTATAACTCTAACCTATACAGACCAGGGCATGATCATCCATTATAACTCTAACCTATACAGACCAGGGACTCACCATCCATTATAACTCTAACCTATACAGACCAGGGACTGACCATCCATTATAACTCTAACCTGTACAGACCAGGGACTGACCATCCATTGTAACTCTAACCTATACAGACCAGGGACAGATCATTCATTATAACTCTAACCTATACAGACCAGGAACTGACCATCCATTATAACTCTAACCTATACAGCCTGATCATTCATTAGAAATATAACGTATACAGACCAGGGACTGATCATCCATTATAACTCTAACCTATACAGACCATTATAACTCTAACCTATACAGACCAGGGACTCATCATCAATTATAACTCTAACCTATACAGACCAGGGACTGACCATCCATTATAACTCTAACCTATACAGACCAGGGACTGACCATCCATTATAACTCTAACCTGTACAGACCAGGGACTGATCATCCATTATAACTCTAACCTATACAGACCAGGGACTGACCATCCATTATAACTCTAACCTATACAGACCAGGGACTGACCGTCCATTATAACTCTAACCTATACAGACCAGGGCCTGATCATCCATTATAACTCTAACCTATACAGACCAGGGACTGACCATCCATTATAACTCTAACCTATAAAGACCAGGAACTGACCATCCATTATAACTCTAACCTATACAGACCAGGGCCTGATCATTCATTAGAACTCTAACGTATACAGACCAGGGACTCATCATCCATTATAACTCTAACCTATACAGACCAGGGCCTGATCATCCATTATAACTCTAACCTATACAGACCAGGGTCTGATCATCCATTATAACTCTAACCTATACAGACCAGGGCCTGATCATCCATTATAACTCTAACCTATACAGACCAGGGTCTGTTCATCCATTATAACTCTAACATATACAGACCAGGGACTGACCATCCATTATAACTTTAACCTATACAGACCATTATAACTCTAACCTATACAGACCAGGGACTCATCATCAATTATAACTCTAACCTATACAGACCAGGGACTGATCATCCATTATAACTCTAACCTATACAGACCAGGGCCTGATCATCCATTATAACTCTAACCTGTACAAACCAGGGACTGATCATCCACTATAACTCTAACCTATAAAGACCAGGGACTGATCATCCATTATAACTCTAACCTATACAGAACAGAGACTGACCATCCATATATAACTCTAACCTATACAGACCAGGGACTGACCATCCATTATAACTCTAACCTATACAGACCTGGGACTGACCATCCATTACAACTCTAACCTATACAGACCAGGGCCTGATCTTCCATTATAACTCTAACCTATACAGACCAGGGCCTGATCATCCATTATAGCTCTAACCTATACAGACCAGGGACTGACCATCCATTATAACTCTAACCTATACAGACCAGGGACTGACCATCCATTATATCTCTAACCTATACAGACCAGGGCCTGATCATCAGTTATAACTCTAACCTATACAGACCAGGGCATGATCATCCATTATAACTCTAAAATATACAGACCAGGGACTCACCATCCATTATAACTCTAACCTATACAGACCAGGGACTGACCATCCATTATAACTCTAACCTGTACAGACCAGGGACTGACCATCCATTGTAACTCTAACCTATACAGACCAGGGACAGATCATTCATTATAACTCTAACCTATACAGACCAGGAACTGACCATCCATTATAACTCTAACCTATACAGCCTGATCATTCATTAGAAATATAACGTATACAGACCAGGGACTGATCATCCATTATAACTCTAACCTATACAGACCAGGGACTGACCATCCATTATAACTCTAACCTATACAGACCAGGGACTGACCATCCATTATAACTCTAACCTATACAGACCAGGGACTGATCATCCATTATAACTCTAACCTATACAGACCAGGGACTGACCATCCATTATAACTCTAACCTATACAGACCAGGGACTGACCGTCCATTATAACTCTAACCTATACAGACCAGGGCCTGATCATCCATTATAACTCTAACCTATACAGACCAGGGACTGACCATCCATTATAACTCTAACCTATAAAGACCAGGAACTGACCATCCATTATAACTCTAACCTATACAGACCAGGGCCTGATCATTCATTAGAACTCTAACGTATACAGACCAGGGACTGATCATCCATTATAACTCTAACCTATACAGACCAGGGCCTGATCATCCATTATAACTCTAACCTATACAGACCAGGGTCTGATCATCCATTATAACTCTAACCTATACAGACCAGGGCCTGATCATCCATTATAACTCTAACCTATACAGACCAGGGTCTGTTCATCCATTATAACTCTAACATATACAGACCAGGGACTGACCATCCATTATAACTTTAACCTATACAGACCATTATAACTCTAACCTATACAGACCAGGGACTCATCATCAATTATAACTCTAACCTATACAGACCAGGGACTGACCATCCATTATAACTCGAAACTATACAGACCAGGGACTGACCATCCATTATAACTCTAACCTATACAGACCAGGGCCTGATCATTCATTATAACTGTAACGTATACAGACCAGGGACTGATCATCCATTATAACTCTATCCTTATACAGACCAGGGACTGACCATCCATTATAACTCTAACCTATACAGACCAGGGCCTGATCATCCATTATAACTCTAACCTATACAGACCAGGTTCTGTTCATCCATTATAACTCTAACCTATACAGACCAGGGCCTGATCATCCATTATAACTCTATCCTATACAGACCAGGGACTGACCATCCATTATAACTCGAACCTATACAGACCAGGGACTGACCATCCATTATAACTCTAACCTATACAGACCAGGGCCTGATCATTCATTATAACTCTAACGTATACAGACCAGGGACTGATCATCCATTATAACTCTAACCTATACAGACCAGGGACTGACCATCCATTATAACTCTAACCTATACAGACCAGGGCCTGATCATCCATTATAACTCTAACCTATACAGACCAGGGTCTGATCATCCATATATAACTCTAACCTATACAGACCAGGGCCTGATCATCCATTATAACTCTAACCTATACAGACCAGGGACTGACCATCCATTATACCTCCAACCTATACAGACCAGGGACTGATCATCCATTATAACTCTAAACTATACACACCAGGGACTGATCATCCATTATAACTGTAACCTATACAGACCAGGGACTGATCATCCATTATAACTCTAACCTATACAGACCAGGGCCTGATCATCCATTATAACTCTAACCTGTACAAACCAGGGACTGATCATCCACTATAACTAACCTATAAAGACCAGGACTGATCATCCATTATAACTGTAATCTATACAGAACAGATACTGACCATCCATATATAACTCTAACCTATACAGACCAGGGACTGACCATCCATTATAACTCTAACCTATACAGACCAGGGACTGACCATCCATTATAACTCTAACCTATACAGACCATTATAACTCTAACCTATACAGACCAGGGACTCATCATCAATTATAACTCTAACCTATACAGACCAGGGACTGACCATCAATTATAACTCTAACCTATACAGACCAGGGACTGACCATCCATTATAACTCTAACCTATACAGACCAGGGACTGATCATCCATTATAACTCTAACCTATACAGGCATGGATCTGATCATCCATTATAACTCTAACCTATACAGACCAGGGACTGATCATCCATTATAGCCCTAACCTATAAAGACCAGGGCCTGATCATCCATTATAACTCTAAACTATACAGACCAGGGACTGACCATCCATTATAACTCTAACCTATACAGACCAGGGCCTGATCATCCATTATAGCTCTAACCTATACAGACCAGGGACTGATCATCCATTATAACTCTAACCTATACAGACCATTATAACTCCAACCTATACAGACCAGGGACTCATCATCAATTTTAACTCTAACCTATACAGAACAGGGCCTGATCATCCATTATAACTCTAACCTATACAGACCAGGGACTGACCATCCATTATAACTCGAACCTATACAGACCAGGGACTGACCATCCATTATAACTCTAACCTATACAGACCATTATAACTCTAACCTATACAGACCAGGGACTCATCATCAATTATAACTCTAACCTATACAGACCAGGGACTGACCATCAATTATAACTCTAACCTATACAGACCAGGGACTGACCATCCATTATAACTCTAACCTATACAGACCAGGGACTGATCATCCATTATAACTCTAACCTATACAGGCATGGATCTGATCATCCATTATAACTCTAACCTATACAGACCAGGGCCTGATCACCCATTATAGCCCTAACCTATACAGACCAGGGCCTGATCATCCATTATAACTCCAAACTATACAGACCAGGGCCTGACCATCCATTATAACTCTAACCTATACAGACCAGGGACTGACCATCCATTATAACTCTAACCTATACAGACCAGGGACTGATCATCCATTATAACTCTAACCTATACAGGCTTGGATCTAATCATCCATTATAACTCTAACCTATACAGACCAGGGCCTGATCATCCATTATAGCCCTAACCTATACAGACCAGGGCCTGATCATCCATTATAACTCTAACCTATACAGACAAGGGCCTGACCATCCATTATAACTCTAATCTATACAGACCAGGGCCTGATCATCCATTATAGCTCTAACCTATACAGACCAGGGACTGATCATCCATTATAACTCTAACCTATACAGACCATTATAACTCTAACCTATACAGACCAGGGACTCATCATCAATTTTAACTCTAACCTATACAGAACAGGGCCTGATCATTCATTAGAACTCTAACGTTTACAGACCAGGGACTGAACATCCATTATAATTCTAACCTATACAGACCAGGGCCTGATCATCCATTATAACTCTAACCTATACAGGCCAGGGTCTGATCATCCATTATAACTCTAACCTATACAGACCAGGGCCTGATCATCCATTATAACTCTAACCTATATAGACCAGTGTCTGTTCATCCATTATAACTCTAACGTATACAGACCAGGGACTGACCATCCATTATAACTCTAACCTATACAGACCATTATAACTCTAACCTATACAGAACAGGGACTGATCATCCATTATAACTCTAACCTATACAGACCAGGGACTGATCATCCATTATAACTGTAACCTATACAGACCAGGGACTGATCATCCATTATAACTCTAACCTATACAGACCAGGGCCTGATCATCCATTATAACTCTAACCTGTACAAACCAGGGACTGATCATCCACTATAACTCTAACCTATAAAGACCAGGGACTGATCATCCATTATAACTCTAACCTATACAGACCAGGGACTGACCATCCATTATAACTCTAACCTATACAGACCAGGGACTGACCATCCATTATAACTCTAACCTATACAGACCGGGGCCTGATAATCCATTATAACTCTAACCTATACAGACCAGGTACTCACCATCCATTATAACTCTAACCTATACAGACCAGGGACTGATCATCCATTATAACTCTTACCTATACAGACCAGGGACTGACCATCCATTATAACTCTAACCTGTACAGACCAGGGACTGACCATCCATTGTAACTCTAACCTATTCAGACCAGGGACAGATCATCCATTATAACTCTAACCTATACAGACCAGGAACTGACCATCCATTATAACTCTAACCTATACAGCCTGATCATTCATTAGAACTCTAACGTATACAGACCAGGGACTGATCATCCATTATAACTCTAACCTATACAGACCATTATAACTCTAACCTATACAGACCAGAGACTCATCATCAATTATAACTCTAACCTATACAGACCAGGGACTGACCATCCATTATAACTCTAACCTATACAGACCAGGGACTGACCATCCATTATAACTCTAACCTATACAGACCAGGGACTGATCATCCATTATAACTCTAACCTATACAGACCAGGGACTGACCATCCATTATAACTCTAACCTATACAGACCAGGGACTGACCGTCCATTATAACTCTAACCTATACAGACCAGGGCCTGATCATCCATTATAACTCTAACCTATACAGACCAGGGACTGACCATCCATTATAACTCTAACCTATACAGACCAGGAACTGACCATCCATTATAACTCTAACCTATACAGACCAGGGCCTGATCATTCATTAGAACTCTAACGTATACAGACCAGGGACTGATCATCCATTATAACTCTAACCTATACAGACCAGGGACTGACTATCCATTATAATTCTAACCTATACAGACCAGGGCCTGATCATCCATTATAACTCTAACCTATACAGACCAGGGTCTGATCATCCATTATAACTCTAACCTATACAGACCAGGGCCTGATCATCCATTATAACTCTAACCTATACAGACCAGGGTCTGTTCATCCATTATAACTCTAACATATACAGACCAGGGACTGACCATCCATTATAACTTTAACCTATACAGACCATTATAACTCTAACCTATACAGACCAGGGACTCATCATCAATTATAACTCTAACCTATACAGACCAGGGACTGACCATCCATTATAACTCTAACCTATACAGACCAGGGACTGATCATCCATAACAACTCTAACCTATACAGACCAGGCACTGACCATCCATTATAACTCGAAACTATACAGACCAGGGACTGACCATCCATTATAACTCTAACCTATACAGACCAGGGACTGACCATCCATTATAACTCTAACCTATACAGACCAGGGACTGATCATCCATTATAACTCTAAACTATACAGACCAGGGACTGACCATCCATTATAACTCTAACCTATACAGACCAGGGACTGACCGTCCATTATAACTCTAACCTATACAGACCAGGGCCTGATCATCCATTATAACTCTAACCTATACAGACCAGGGACTGACCATCCATTATAACTCTAACCTATACAGACCAGGAACTGACCATCCATTATAACTCTAACCTATACAGACCAGGGCCTGATCATTCATTAGAACTCTAACGTATACAGACCAGGGACTGATCATCCATTATAACTCTAACCTATACAGACCAGGGACTGACTATCCATTATAATTCTAACCTATACAGACCAGGGCCTGATCATCCATTATAACTCTAACCTATACAGACCAGGGTCTGATCATCCATTATAACTCTAACCTATACAGACCAGGGCCTGATCATCCATTATAACTCTAACCTATACAGACCAGGGTCTGTTCATCCATTATAACTCTAACATATACAGACCAGGGACTGACCATCCATTATAACTTTAACCTATACAGACCATTATAACTCTAACCTATACAGACCAGGGACTCATCATCAATTATAACTCTAACCTATACAGACCAGGGACTGACCATCCATTATAACTCTAACCTATACAGACCAGGGACTGATCATCCATTATAACTCGAAACTATACAGACCAGGGACTGACCATCCATTATAACTCTAACCTATACAGACCAGGGCCTGATCATTCATTATAAGTGTAACGTATACAGACCAGGGACTGATCATCCATTATAACTCTATTCTATACAGACCAGGGACTGACCATCCATTATAACTCTAACCTATACAGACCAGGGCCTGATCATCCATTATAACTCTAACCTATACAGACCAGGTTCTGATCATCCATTATAACTCTAACCTATACAGACCAGGGCCTGATCATCCATTTACATTTACATTTACATTACATTACATTTAAGTCATTTAGCAGACGCTCTTATCCAGAGCGACTTACAAATTGGAAAGTTCATACATATTCATCCTGGTCCCCACGTGGGAATTGAACCCTGGTCCCCCGTGGGAATTGAACCCACAACCCTGGCGTTGCAAGCGCCATGCTCTACCAACTGAGCCACACGGGACCACATCCATTATAACTCTAACCTATACAGACCAGGGACTGACCATCCATTATAACTCGAACCTATACAGACCAGGGACTGACCATCCATTATAACTCTAACCTATACAGACCAGGGCCTGATCATTCATTATAACTCTAACATATATAGACCAGGGACTGATCATCCATTATAACTCTAACCTATACAGACCAGGGACTGACCATCCATTATAACTCTAACCTATACAGACCAGGGCCTGATCATCCATTATAACTCTAACCTATACAGACCAGGGTCTGATCATCCATTATAACTCTAAACTATACAGACCAGGGCCTGATCATCCATTATAACTCTAACCTATACAGACCAGGGACTGACCATCCATTATACCTCCAACCTATACAGACCAGGGACTGATTATCCATTATAACTCTAACCTATACAGACCAGGGACTGATCATCCATTATAATTGTAACCTATACAGACCAGGGACTGATCATCCATTATAACTCTAACCTGTACAAACCAGGGACTGATCATCCACTATAACTCTAACCTATAAAGACCAGGGACTGATCATCCATTATTACTCTAATCTATACAGAACAGAGACTGACCATCCATATATAACTCTAACCTATACAGACCAGGGACTGACCATCCATTATAACTCTAACCTATACAGACCAGGGACTGACCATCCATTATAACTCTAACCTATACAGACCATTATAACTCTAACCTATACAGACCAGGGACTCATCATCAATTATAACTCTAACCTATACAGACCAGGGACTCATCATCAATTATAACTCTAACCTATACAGACCAGGGACTGACCATCAATTATAACTCTAACCTATACAGACCAGGGCCTGACCGTCCATTATAACTCTAACCTATACAGACCAGGGCCTGATCATCCATTATAGCCCTAACCTATACAGACCAGGGCCTGATCATCCATTATAACTCTAACCTATACAGACCAGGGCCTGACCATCCATTATAACTCTAACCTATACAGACCAGGGCCTGATCATCCATTATAGCTCTAACCTATACAGACCAGGGACTGATCATCCATTATAACTCTAACCTATACAGACCATTATAACTCTAACCTATACAGACCAGGGACTCATCATCAATTTTAACTCTAACCTATACAGAACAGGGCCTGATCATTCATTAGAACTCTAACGTTTACAGACCAGGGACTGAACATCCATTATAATTCTAACCTATACAGACCAGGGCCTGATCATCCATTATAACTCTAACCTATACAGGCCAGGGTCTGATCATCCATTATAACTCTAACCTATACAGACCAGGGCCTGATCATCCATTATAACTCTAACCTATATAGACCAGTGTCTGTTCATCCATTATAACTCTAACCTATACAGACCAGGGACTGACCATCCATTATAACTCTAACCTATACAGACCATTATAACTCTAACCTATACAGACCAGGGACTGATCATCCATTATAACTCTAACCTATACAGACCAGGGACTGATCATCCATTATAACTGTAACCTATACAGACCAGGGACTGATCATCCATTATAACTCTAACCTATACAGACCAGGGCCTGATCATCCATTATAACTCTAACCTGTACAAACCAGGGACTGATCATCCACTATAACTCTAACCTATAAAGACCAGGGACTGATCATCCATTATAACTCTAACCTATACAGACCAGGGACTGACCATCCATTATAACTCTAACCTATACAGACCAGGGACTGACCATCCATTATAACTCTAACCTATACAGACCGGGGCCTGATAATCCATTATAACTCTAACCTATACAGACCAGGGACTCACCATCCATTATAACTCTAACCTATACAGACCAGGGACTGATCATCCATTATAACTCTTACCTATACAGACCAGGGACTGACCATCCATTATAACTCTAACCTGTACAGACCAGGGACTGACCATCCATTGTAACTCTAACCTATTCAGACCAGGGACAGATCATCCATTATAACTCTAACCTATACAGACCAGGAACTGACCATCCATTATAACTCTAACCTATACAGCCTGATCATTCATTAGAACTCTAACCTATACAGACCAGGAACTGACCATCCATTGTAACTCTAACCTATACAGACCAGGGACTGATCATCCATTATAACTCTAACCTATACAGACCATTATAACTCTAACCTATACAGACCAGAGACTCATCATCAATTATAACTCTAACCTATACAGACCAGGGACTGACCATCCATTATAACTCTAACCTATACAGACCAGGGACTGACCATCCATTATAACTCTAACCTATACAGACCAGGGACTGATCATCCATTATAACTCTAACCTATTCAGACCAGGGACTGACCATCCATTATAACTCTAAACTATACAGACCAGGGCCTGATCATCCATTATAACTCTAACCTATACAGACCAGGGACTGACCGTCCATTATAACTCTAACCTATACAGACCAGGGCCTGATCATCCATTATAACTCTAACCTATACAGACCAGGGACTGACCATCCATTATAACTCTAACCTATACAGACCAGGAACTGACCATCCATTATAACTCTAACCTATACAGACCAGGGCCTGATCATTCTTTAGAACTCTAACGTATACAGACCAGGGACTGATTATCCATTATAACTCTAACCTATACAGACCAGGGACTGACTATCCATTATAATTCTAACCTATACAGACCAGGGCCTGATCATCCATTATAACTCTAACCTATACAGACCAGGGTCTGATCATCCATTATAACTCTAACCTATACAGACCAGGGCCTGATCATCCATTATAACTCTAACCTATACAGACCAGGGTCTGTTCATCCATTATAACTCTAACATATACAGACCAGGGACTGACCATCCATTATAACTTTAACCTATACAGACCATTATAACTCTAACCTATACAGACCAGGGACTCATCATCAATTATAACTCTAACCTATACAGACCAGGGACTGACCATCCATTATAACTCTAACCTATACAGACCAGGGACTGATCATCCATTATAACTCTATTCTATACAGACCAGGGACTGACCATCCATTATAACTCTAACCTATACAGACCAGGGCCTGATCATCCATTATAACTCTAACCTATACAGACCAGGTTCTGATCATCCATTATAACTCTAACCTATACAGACCAGGGCCTGATCATCCATTATAACTCTAACCTATACAGACCAGGGACTGACCATCCATTATAACTCGAACCTATACAGACCAGGGACTGACCATCCATTATAACTCTAACCTATACAGACCAGGGCCTGATCATTCATTATAACTCTAACATATATAGACCAGGGACTGATCATCCATTATAACTCTAACCTATACAGACCAGGGACTGACCATCCATTATAACTCTAACCTATACAGACCAGGGCCTGATCATCCATTATAACTCTAACCTATACAGACCATGGTCTGATCATCCATTATAACTCTAACCTATACAGACCAGGGCCTGATCATCCATTATAACTCTAACCTATACAGACCAGGGACTGATCATCCATTATAACTGTAACCTATACAGACCAGGGACTGATCATCCATTATAACTCTAACCTGTACAAACCAGGGACTGATCATCCACTATAACTCTAACCTATAAAGACCAGGGACTGATCATCCATCATTACTCTAATCTATACAGAACAGAGACTGACCATCCATATATAACTCTAACCTATACAGACCAGGGACTGACCATCCATTATAACTCTAACCTATACAGACCAGGGACTGACCATCCATTATAACTCTAACCTATACAGACCATTATAACTCTAACCTATACAGACCAGGGACTCATCATCAATTATAACTCTAACCTATACAGACCAGGGACTGACCATCAATTATAACTCTAACCTATACAGACCAGGGACTGACCATCCATTATAACTCTAACCTATACAGACCAGGGCCTTATCATCCATTATAACTCTAACCTATACAGACCAGGGCCTGATCATCCATTATAACTCTAACCATTACAGACCAGGGACTGACCATCCATTATAACTCTAACCTATACAGAACAGGAACTGACCATCCATTATAACTCTAACCTATACAGACCAGGGCCTGATCATTCATTAGAACTCTAACGTATACAGACCAGGGACTGATCATCCATTATAACTCTAACCTATACAGACCAGGGACTGACTATCCATTATAATTCTAACCTATACAGACCAGGGCCTGATCATCCATTATAACTCTAACCTATACAGACCAGGGTCTGATCATCCATTATAACTCTAACCTATACAGACCAGGGCCTGATCATCCATTATAACTCTAACCTATACAGACCAGGGTCTGTTCATCCATTATAACTCTAACATATACAGACCAGGGACTGACCATCCATTATAACTTTAACCTATACAGACCATTATAACTCTAACCTATACAGACCAGGGACTCATCATCAATTATAACTCTAACCTATACAGACCAGGGACTGACCATCCATTATAACTCTAAACTATACAGACCAGGGACTGATCATCCATAATAACTCTAACCTATACAGACCAGGCACTGACCATCCATTATAACTCGAAACTATACAGACCAGGGACTGACCATCCATTATAACTCTAACCTATACAGACCAGGGACTGATCATCCATAATAACTCTAACCTATACAGACCAGGCACTGACCATCCATTATAACTCGAAACTATACAGACCAGGGACTGACCATCCATTATAACTCTAACCTATACAGACCAGGGCCTGATCATTCATTATAAGTGTAACGTATACAGACCAGGGACTGATCATCCATTATAACTCTATTCTATACAGACCAGGGACTGACCATCCATTATAACTCTAACCTATACAGACCAGGGCCTGAACATCCATTATAACTCTAACCTATACAGACCAGGTTCTGATCATCCATTATAACTCTAACCTATACAGACCAGGGCCTGATCATCCATTATAACTCTAACCTATACAGACCAGGGACTGACCATCCATTATAACTCGAACCTATACAGACCAGGGACTGACCATCCATTATAACTCTAACCTATACAGACCAGGGCCTGATCATTCATTATAACTCTAACATATATAGACCAGGGACTGATCATCCATTATAACTCTAACCTATACAGACCAGGGACTGACCATCCATTATAACTCTAACCTATACAGACCAGGGCCTGATCATCCATTATAACTCTAACCTATACAGACCAGGGTCTGATCATCCATTATAACTCTAACCTATACAGACCAGGGCCTGATCATCCATTATAACTCTAACCTATACAGACCAGGGACTGACCATCCATTATACCTCCAACCTATACAGACCAGGGACTGATTATCCATTATAACTCTAACCTATACAGACCAGGGACTGATCATCCATTATAACTGTAACCTATACAGACCAGGGACTGATCATCCATTATAACTCTAACCTGTACAAACCAGGGACTGATCATCCACTATAACTCTAACCTATAAAGACCAGGGACTGATCATCCATCATTACTCTAATCTATACAGAACAGAGACTGACCATCCATATATAACTCTAACCTATACAGACCAGGGACTGACCATCCATTATAACTCTAACCTATACAGACCAGGGACTGACCATCCATTATAACTCTAACCTATACAGACCATTATAACTCTAACCTATACAGACCAGGGACTCATCATCAATTATAACTCTAACCTATACAGACCAGGGACTGACCATCAATTATAACTCTAACCTATACAGACCAGGGACTGACCATCCATTATAACTCTAACCTATACAGACCAGGGCCTTATCATCCATTATAACTCTAACCTATACAGACCAGGGCCTGATCATCCATTATAACTCTAACCTATACAGACCAGGGTCTGATCATCCATTATAACTCTAACCTATACAGACCAGGGCCTTATCATCCATTATAACTCTAACCTATACAGACCAGGGCCTGATCATCCATTATAACTCTAACCTATACAGACCAGGGACTGATCATCCATTATAACTCTAACCTATACAGGCATGGATCTGATCATCCATTATAACTCTAACCTATACAGACCAGGGCCTGATCATCCATTATAGCCCTAACCTATACAGACCAGGGCCTGATCATTCATTATAACTATAACGTATACACCCAAGGGACTGATCATCCATTATAACTCTAACCTATACAGACCAGGGACTGACCATCCATTATAACTCTAACCTATACAGACCAGGGCCTGATCATCCATTATAACTCTAACCTATACAGACCAGGGTCTGATCATCCATTATAACTCTAACCTATACAGACCAGGGCCTTATCATCCATTATAACTCTAACCTATACAGACCAGGGACTGACCATCCATTATAACTCTAACCTATACAGACCAGGGTCTGATCATCCATTATAACTCTAACCTATACAGACCAGGGCCTTATCATCCATTATAACTCTAACCTATACAGACCAGGGACTGACCATCCATTATACCTCCAACCTATACAGACCAGGGACTGATCATCCATTATAACTCTAACCTATACAGACCAGGGTCTGATCATCCATTATAACTCTAACCTATACAGACCAGGGCCTTATCATCCATTATAACTCTAACCTATACAGACCAGGGCCTGATCATCCATTATAACTCTAACCTATACAGACCAGGGTCTGATCATCCATTATAACTCTAACCTATACAGACCAGGGCCTTATCATCCATTATAACTCTAACCTATACAGACCAGGGACTGACCATCCATTATACCTCCAACCTATACAGACCAGGGACTGATCATCCATTATAACTCTAACCTATACAGACCAGGGACTGATCATCCATTACAACTGTAACCTGTACAGACCAGGGACTGATCATCCATTATAACTCTAACCTATACAGACCAGGGCCTGATCATCCATTATAACTCTAACCTGTGCAAACCAGGGACTGATCATCCACTATAACTCCAACCTATAAAGACCAGGGACTGATCATCCATTATAACTCTAACCTATACAGAACAGAGACTGACCATCCATATATAACTCTAACCTATACAGACCAGGGCCTGATCATCCATTATAACTCTAACCTATACAGACATGGGTCTGATCATCCATTATAACTCTAACCTATACAGACCAGGGCCTGATCATCCATTATAACTCTAACCTATACAGATCAGGGACTGACCATCCATTATAACTCTAACTTATACAGACCAGGGACTGATCATCCATTATAACTCTAACCTATACAGACCAGGGTCCGATCATCCAATATAACCCAAACCTATACAGACCAGGATCTGACCATCCATTATAAAACTTACCTATACAGACCATGGACTGACCATCCATTATAACTCTAACCTATACAGACAAGGGCCTGATCATTCATTATAACTCTAAAGTATACAGACCAGGGACTGATCATCCATTATAACTCTAACGTATGCAGACCAGGGACTGATCATACATTATAACTCTAACCTATACAGACCAGGGACTGACCATCCATTATAACTCTAACCTATACAGACCAGGGCCTGATCATCCATTATAACTCTAACCTATACAGACCAGGTACTGACCATCCATTATAACTCTAACCTATACAGACCAGGGCCTGATCATCCATTATAACTCTAACCTGTACAGACCAGGGCCTGATCATCCATTATAACTCTAACCTATACAGACCAGGGTCTGATCATCCATTATAACTCAAACCTTTACAGACCAGGGACTGATCATCGATTATAACTCTAACCTATACAGACCAGGGCCTGATCATCCATTATAACTCTAACCTATACAGAACAGAGACTGACCATCCATATATAACTCTAACCTATACAGACCAGGGCCTGATCATCCATTATAACTCCAACCTATACAGACATGGGTTTGATCATCAATTATAACTCTAGCCTATACAAACCAGGGCCTGATCATCCATTATAACTCTAACCTATACAGACCAGGGCCTGATCATCCTTTATAACTCTAACCTATACAGACCAGGGACTGATCATCCATTATAACTCTAACCTATACAGACCAGGGACTGATCATCCATTATAACTCTAACCTATACAGACCAGGGTCCGATCATCCAATATAACCCAAACCTATACAGACCAGGGACTGACCATACATTATAACTCTAACCTATACAGACCAGGGACTGACCATCCATTATAACTCTAACCTATACAGACCAGGGCCTGATCAGCCATTATAACTCTAACCTATACAGACCAGGGACTGACCATCTATCATAACTGTAACCTATACAGACCAGGGACTGACCATCCATTATAACTCTAACGTATACAGACCAGGGCCTGATCATCCATTATAACTCTAACCTATACTGACCAGAGCCTGATCATCCATTATAACTCTAACCTATACAGATCATTGACTGACCATCCATTATAACTCTAACTTATACAGACCAGGGACTGATCATCCATTATAACTCTAACCTATACAGACCAGGGTCCGATCATCCATTATAACTCTAACCTATACAGACCAGGGCCTGATCATCCATTATAACTCTAACCTATATAGACCAGTGTCTGTTCATCCATTATAACTCTAACCTATACAGACCAGGGACTGACCATCCATTATAACTCTAACCTATACAGACCATTATAACTCTAACCTATACAGACCAGGGACTGATCATTCATTATAACTGTAACCTATACAGACCAGGGACTGATCATCCATTATAACTGTAACCTATACAGACCAGGGACTGACCATCCATTTTAACTATAACCTATATAGACCAGGGACTCATAATCTATTATAACTCTAACCTATACAGACCAGGGACTGACCATCCATTATAACTCTAACCTTTACAGACCAGGGACTGATCATCCATTATAAATCTAACCTATAGAGACCATTATAACTCTAACCTATACAGACCAGGGACTGACCATCCATTATAACTCTAACCTATACAGACCAGGGACTGATCATCCATTATAACTCTAACCTATACAGACCAGGGTCTGACCATCCATTATAACTCGAACCTATACAGACCAGGGACTGACTATCCATTATAACTCTAACCTATACAGACCAGGGCCTGATCATTCATTATAACTCTAACGTATACAGACCAGGGACTGATCATCCATTATAACTCTAACCTATACAGACCAGGGACTGACCATCCATTATAACTCTAACCTATACAGACCAGGGCCTGATCATCAGTTATAACTCTAACCTATACAGCCCAGGGTCATGATCATCCATTATAACTCTAACCTATACAGACCAGGGACTGACCATCCATTATAACTCAAACCTATATAGACCAGGGACTCATAATCTATTATAACTCTAACCTATACAGACCAGGGACTTACCATCCATTATAACTCTAACCTCTACAGACCAGGGCCTGATCAGCCATTATAACTCTAACCTATACAGACCAGGGACTGACCATCTATCATAACTGTAACCTATACAGACCAGGGACTGACCATCCATTATAACTCTAACGTATACAGACCAGGGCCTGATCATCCATTATAACTCTAACCTATACAGACCAGGGCCTGATCATCCATTATAACTCTAACCTATACAGACCAGGGCCTGACCATCCATTATAACTCTAACTTATACAGACCAGGGACTGATCATCCATTATAACTCTAACCTATACAGACCAGGGTCCGATCATCCAATATAACCCAAACCTATACAGACCAGGATCTGACCATCCATTATAAAACTTACCTATACAGACCATGGACTGACCATCCATTATAACTCTAACCTATACAGACAAGGGCCTGATCATTCATTATAACTCTAAAGTATACAGACCAGGGACTGATCATCCATTATAACTCTAACGTATACAGACCAGGGACTGATCATACATTATAACTCTAACCTATACACACCAGGGACTGACCATCCATTATAACTCTAACCTATACAGACATGGGCCTGATCATCCATTATAACTCTAACCTATACAGACCAGGTACTGACCATCCATTATAACTCTAACCTATACAGACCAGGGCCTGATCATCCATTATAACTCTAACCTGTACAGACCAGGGCCTGATCATCCATTATAACTCTAACCTATACAGACCAGGGTCTGATCATCCATTATAACTCAAACCTTTACAGACCAGGGACTGATCATCGATTATAACTCTAACCTATACAGACCAGGGCCTGATCATCCATTATAACTCTAACCTATACAGAACAGAGACTGACCATCCATATATAACTCTAACCTATACAGACCAGGGCCTGATCATCCATTATAACTCTAACCTATACAGACATGGGTTTGATCATCAATTATAACTCTAGCCTATACAAACCAGGGCCTGATCATCCATTATAACTCTAACCTATACAGACCAGGGCCTGATCATCCTTTATAACTCTAACCTATACAGACCAGGGACTGATCATCCATTATAACTCTAACCTATACAGACCAGGGACTGATCATCCATTATAACTCTAACCTATACAGACCAGGGTCCGATCATCCAATATAACCCAAACCTATACAGACCAGGGACTGACCATACATTATAACTCTAACCTATACAGACCAGGGACTGACCATCCATTATAACTCTAACCTATACAGACCAGGGCCTGATCAGCCATTATAACTCTAACCTATACAGACCAGGGACTGACCATCTATCATAACTGTAACCTATACAGACCAGGGACTGACCATCCATTATAACTCTAACGTATACAGACCAGGGCCTGATCATCCATTATAACTCTAACCTATACAGACCAGGGCCTGATCATCCATTATAACTCTAACCTATACAGATCATTGACTGACCATCCATTATAACTCTAACTTATACAGACCAGGAACTGATCATCCATTATAACTCTAACCTATACAGACCAGGGTCCGATCATCCATTATAACTCTAACCTATACAGACCAGGGCCTGATCATCCATTATGACTCTAACCTATATAGACCAGTGTCTGTTCATCCATTATAACTCTAACCTATACAGACCAGGGACTGACCATCCATTATAACTCTAACCTATACAGACCATTATAACTCTAACCTATACAGACCAGGGACTGATCATCCATTATAACTGTAACCTATACAGACCAGGGACTGATCATCCATTATAACTGTAACCTATACAGACCAGGGACTGATCATCCATTATAACTCTAACCTATACAGACCAGGGCCTGATCATCCATTATAACTCTAACCTGTACAAACCAGGGACTGATCATCCACTATAACTCTAACCTTTAAAGACCAGGGACTGATCATCCATTATAACTCTAACCTATACAGACCAGGGACTGACCATCCATTATAACTCTAACCTATACAGACCAGGGACTGACCATCCATTATAACTCTAACCTATACAGACCAGGGCCTGATAATCCATTATAACTCTAACCTATACAGACCAGGGACTCACCATCCATTATAACTCTAACCTATACAGACCAGGGACTGATCATCCATTATAACTCTTACCTATACAGACCAGGGACTGACCATCCATTATAACTCTAACCTGTACAGACCAGGGACTGACCATCCATTGTAACTCTAATCTATACAGACCAGGGACAGATCATCCATTATAACTCTAACCTATACAGACCAGGAACTGACCATACATTATAACTCTAACCTATACTGCCTGATCATTCATTAGAACTCTAACGTATACAGACCAGGGACTGATCATCCATTATAACTCTAACCTATACAGACCATTATAACTCTAACCTATACAGACCAGGGACTCATCATCAATTATAACTCTAACCTATACAGACCAGGGACTGACCATCCATTATAACTCTAACCTATACAGACCAGGGACTGACCATCCATTATAACTCTAACCTATACAGACGAGGGACTGATCATCCATTATAACTCTAACCTATACAGACCAGGGACTGACCATCCATTATAACTCTAACCTATACAGACCAGGGACTGACCGTCCATTATAACTCTAACCTATACAGACCAGGGCCTGATCATCCATTATAACTCTAACCTATACAGACCAGGGACAGACCATCCATTATAACTCTAACCTATACAGACCAGGAACTGACCATCCATTATAACTCTAACCTATACAGACCAGGGCCTGATCATTCATTAGAACTCTAACGTATACAGACCAGGGACTGACCATCCATTATAACTCTAACTTATACAGACCAGGGACTGATCATCCATTATAACTCTAACCTATACAGACCAGGGACTGACTATCCATTATAATTCTAACCTATACAGACCAGGGCCTGATCATCCATTATAACTCTAACCTATACAGACCAGGGTCTGTTCATCCATTATAACTCTAACATATACAGACCAGGGACTGACCATCCATTATAACTTTAACCTATACAGACCATTATAACTCTAACCTATACAGACCAGGGACTCATCATCAATTATAACTCTAACCTATACAGACCAGGGACTGATCATCCATAATAACTCTAACCTATACAGACCAGGGACTGACCATCCATTATAACTCGAAACTATACAGACCAGGGACTGACCATCCATTATAACTCTAACCTATACAGACCAGGGCCTGATCATTCATTATAACTGTAACGTATACAGACCAGGGACTGATCATCCATTATAACTCTATCCTATACAGACCAGGGACTGACCATCCATTATAACTCTAACCTATACAGACCAGGGCCTGATCATCAATTATAACTCTAACCTATACAGACCAGGCTCTGATCATCCATTATAACTCTAACCTATACAGACCAGGGCCTGATCATCCATTATAACTCTAACCTATACAGACCAGGGACTGACCATCCATTATAACTCGAACCTATACAGACCAGGGACTGACCATCCATTATAACTCTAACCTATACAGACCAGGGCCTGATCATTCATTATAACTCTAACGTATACAGACCAGGGACTGATCATCCATTATAACTCTAACCTATACAGACCAGGGACTGACCATCCATTATAACTCTAACCTATACAGACCAGGGCCTGATCATCCATTATAACTCTAACCTATACAGACCAGGGTCTGATCATCCATTATAACTCTAACCTATACAGACCAGGGCCTGATCATCCATTATAACTCTAACCTATACAGACCAGGGACTGACCATCCATTATACCTCCAACCTATACAGACCAGGGACTGATCATCCATTATAACTCTAACCTATACAGACCAGGGACTGATCATCCATTATAACTGTAACCTATACAGACCAGGGACTGATCATCCATTATAACTCTAACCTATACAGACCAGGGCCTGATCATCCATTATAACTCTAACCTGTACAAACCAGGGACTGATCATCCACTATAACTCTAACCTATAAAGACTAGGGACTGATCATCCATTATAACTCTAATCTATACAGAACAGAGACTGACCATCCATATATAACTCTAACCTATACAGACCAAGGACTGACCATCCATTATAACTCTAACCTATACAGACCAGGGACTGACCATCCATTATAACTCTAACCTATACAGACCATTATAACTCTAACCTGTACAAACCAGGGACTGATCATCCACTATAACTCTAACCTATACAGAACAGAGACTGACCATCCATATATAACTCTAACCTATACAGACCAGGGCCTGATCATCCATTATAACTCTAACCTATACAGACATGGGTCTGATCATCCATTATAACTCTAACCTATACAGACCAGGGCCTGATCATCCATTATAACTCTAACCTATACAGATCAGGGACTGACCATCCATTAGAACTCTAACCTATACAGACCAGGGACTGATCATCCATTATAACTCTAACCTATACAGACCAGGGACTGATCATCCATTATAACTCTAACCTATACAGACCAGGGTCCGATCATCCATTATAACTCTAACCTATACAGACCAGGGCCTGATCATCAGTTATAACTCTAACCTATACAGACCAGGGTCATGATCATCCATTATAACTCTAACCTATACAGACCAGGGACTGACCATCCATTTTAACTCTAACCTATATAGACCAGGGACTCATAATCTATTATAACTCTAACCTATACAGACCAGGGACTGACCATCCATTATAACTCTAACCTATACAGACCAGGGCCTGATCATCCATTATAACTCTAACCTATACAGACCAGGGACTGACCATCCATTATAACTCAAACCTATATAGACCAGGGACTCATAATCTATTATAACTCTAACCTATACAGACCAGGGACTTACCATCCATTATAACTCTAACCTCTACAGACCAGGGCCTGATCAGCCATTATAACTCTAACCTATACAGACCAGGGACTGACCATCTATCATAACTGTAACCTATACAGACCAGGGCCTGATCATCCATTATAACTCTAACCTATACAGATCAGGGACTGACCATCCATTATAACTCTAACTTATACAGACCAGGGACTGATCATCCATTATAACTCTAACCTATACAGACCAGGGTCCGATCATCCAATATAACCCAAACCTATACAGACCAGGATCTGACCATCCATTATAAAACTTACCTATACAGACCATGGACTGACCATCCATTATAACTCTAACCTATACAGACAAGGGCCTGATCATTCATTATAACTCTAAAGTATACAGACCAGGGACTGATCATCCATTATAACTCTAACGTATACAGACCAGGGACTGATCATACATTATAATTCTAACCTATACAGACCAGGGACTGACCATCCATTATAACTCTAACCTATACAGACATGGGCCTGATCATCCATTATAACTCTAACCTATACAGACCAGGTACTGACCATCCATTATAACTCTAACCTATACAGACCAGGGCCTGATCATCCATTATAACTCTAACCTGTACAGACCAGGGCCTGATCATCCATTATAAATCTAACCTATACAGACCAGGGTCTGATCATCCATTATAACTCAAACCTTTACAGACCAGGGACTGATCATCGATTATAACTCTAACCTATACAGACCAGGGCCTGATCATCCATTATAACTCTAACCTATACAGAACAGAGACTGACCATCCATATATAACTCTAACCTATACAGACCAGGGCCTGATCATCCATTATAACTCTAACCTATACAGACATGGGTTTGATCATCAATTATAACTCTAGCCTATACAAACCAGGGCCTGATCATCCATTATAACTCTAACCTATACAGACCAGGGCCTGATCATCCTTTATAACTCTAACCTATACAGACCAGGGACTGATCATCCATTATAACTCTAACCTATACAGACCAGGGACTGATCATCCATTATAACTCTAACCTATACAGACCAGGGTCCGATCATCCAATATAACCCAAACCTATACAGACCAGGGACTGACCATACATTATAACTCTAACCTATACAGACCAGGGACTGACCATCCATTATAACTCTAACCTATACAGACCAGGGCCTGATCAGCCATTATAACTCTAACCTATACAGACCAGGGACTGACCATCTATCATAACTGTAACCTATACAGACCAGGGACTGACCATCCATTATAACTCTAACGTATACAGACCAGGGCCTGATCATCCATTATAACTCTAACCTATACAGACCAGGGCCTGATCATCCATTATAACTCTAACCTATACAGATCATTGACTGACCATCCATTATAACTCTAACTTATACAGACCAGGAACTGATCATCCATTATAACTCTAACCTATACAGACCAGGGTCCGATCATCCATTATAACTCTAACCTATACAGACCAGGGCCTGATCATCCATTATGACTCTAACCTATATAGACCAGTGTCTGTTCATCCATTATAACTCTAACCTATACAGACCAGGGACTGACCATCCATTATAACTCTAACCTATACAGACCATTATAACTCTAACCTATACAGACCAGGGACTGATCATCCATTATAACTGTAACCTATACAGACCAGGGACTGATCATCCATTATAACTGTAACCTATACAGACCAGGGACTGATCATCCATTATAACTCTAACCTATACAGACCAGGGCCTGATCATCCATTATAACTCTAACCTGTACAAACCAGGGACTGATCATCCACTATAACTCTAACCTTTAAAGACCAGGGACTGATCATCCATTATAACTCTAACCTATACAGACCAGGGACTGACCATCCATTATAACTCTAACCTATACAGACCAGGGACTGACCATCCATTATAACTCTAACCTATACAGACCAGGGCCTGATAATCCATTATAACTCTAACCTATACAGACCAGGGACTCACCATCCATTATAACTCTAACCTATACAGACCAGGGACTGATCATCCATTATAACTCTTACCTATACAGACCAGGGACTGACCATCCATTATAACTCTAACCTGTACAGACCAGGGACTGACCATCCATTGTAACTCTAATCTATACAGACCAGGGACAGATCATCCATTATAACTCTAACCTATACAGACCAGGAACTGACCATACATTATAACTCTAACCTATACAGCCTGATCATTCATTAGAACTCTAACGTATACAGACCAGGGACTGATCATCCATTATAACTCTAACCTATACAGACCATTATAACTCTAACCTATACAGACCAGGGACTCATCATCAATTATAACTCTAACCTATACAGACCAGGGACTGACCATCCATTATAACTCTAACCTATACAGACCAGGGACTGACCATCCATTATAACTCTAACCTATACAGACGAGGGACTGATCATCCATTATAACTCTAACCTATACAGACCAGGGACTGACCATCCATTATAACTCTAACCTATACAGACCAGGGACTGACCGTCCATTATAACTCTAACCTATACAGACCAGGGCCTGATCATCCATTATAACTCTAACCTATACAGACCAGGGACAGACCATCCATTATAACTCTAACCTATACAGACCAGGAACTGACCATCCATTATAACTCTAACCTATACAGACCAGGGCCTGATCATTCATTAGAACTCTAACGTATACAGACCAGGGACTGACCATCCATTATAACTCTAACTTATACAGACCAGGGACTGATCATCCATTATAACTCTAACCTATACAGACCAGGGACTGACTATCCATTATAATTCTAACCTATACAGACCAGGGCCTGATCATCCATTATAACTCTAACCTATACAGACCAGGGTCTGTTCATCCATTATAACTCTAACATATACAGACCAGGGACTGACCATCCATTATAACTTTAACCTATACAGACCATTATAACTCTAACCTATACAGACCAGGGACTCATCATCAATTATAACTCTAACCTATACAGACCAGGGACTGATCATCCATAATAACTCTAACCTATACAGACCAGGGACTGACCATCCATTATAACTCGAAACTATACAGACCAGGGACTGACCATCCATTATAACTCTAACCTATACAGACCAGGGCCTGATCATTCATTATAACTGTAACGTATACAGACCAGGGACTGATCATCCATTATAACTCTATCCTATACAGACCAGGGACTGACCATCCATTATAACTCTAACCTATACAGACCAGGGCCTGATCATCAATTATAACTCTAACCTATACAGACCAGGCTCTGATCATCCATTATAACTCTAACCTATACAGACCAGGGCCTGATCATCCATTATAACTCTAACCTATACAGACCAGGGACTGACCATCCATTATAACTCGAACCTATACAGACCAGGGACTGACCATCCATTATAACTCTAACCTATACAGACCAGGGCCTGATCATTCATTATAACTCTAACGTATACAGACCAGGGACTGATCATCCATTATAACTCTAACCTATACAGACCAGGGACTGACCATCCATTATAACTCTAACCTATACAGACCAGGGCCTGATCATCCATTATAACTCTAACCTATACAGACCAGGGTCTGATCATCCATTATAACTCTAACCTATACAGACCAGGGCCTGATCATCCATTATAACTCTAACCTATACAGACCAGGGACTGACCATCCATTATACCTCCAACCTATACAGACCAGGGACTGATCATCCATTATAACTCTAACCTATACAGACCAGGGACTGATCATCCATTATAACTGTAACCTATACAGACCAGGGACTGATCATCCATTATAACTCTAACCTATACAGACCAGGGCCTGATCATCCATTATAACTCTAACCTGTACAAACCAGGGACTGATCATCCACTATAACTCTAACCTATAAAGACTAGGGACTGATCATCCATTATAACTCTAATCTATACAGAACAGAGACTGACCATCCATATATAACTCTAACCTATACAGACCAAGGACTGACCATCCATTATAACTCTAACCTATACAGACCAGGGACTGACCATCCATTATAACTCTAACCTATACAGACCATTATAACTCTAACCTGTACAAACCAGGGACTGATCATCCACTATAACTCTAACCTATACAGAACAGAGACTGACCATCCATATATAACTCTAACCTATACAGACCAGGGCCTGATCATCCATTATAACTCTAACCTATACAGACATGGGTCTGATCATCCATTTAAACTCTAACCTATACAGACCAGGGCCTGATCATCCATTATAACTCTAACCTATACAGATCAGGGACTGACCATCCATTAGAACTCTAACCTATACAGACCAGGGACTGATCATCCATTATAACTCTAACCTATACAGACCAGGGACTGATCATCCATTATAACTCTAACCTATACAGACCAGGGTCCGATCATCCATTATAACTCTAACCTATACAGACCAGGGCCTGATCATCCATTATAACTCTAACCTATACAGACATGGGTCTGATCATCCATTATAACTCTAACCTATACAGACCAGGGCCTGATCATCCATTATAACTCTAACCTATACAGATCAGGGACTGACCATCCATTAGAACTCTAACCTATACAGACCAGGGACTGATCATCCATTATAACTCTAACCTATACAGACCAGGGACTGATCATCCATTATAACTCTAACCTATACAGACCAGGGTCCGATCATCCATTATAACTCTAACCTATACAGACCAGGGCCTGATCATCAGTTATAACTCTAACCTATACAGACCAGGGTCATGATCATCCATTATAACTCTAACCTATACAGACCAGGGACTGACCATCCATTTTAACTCTAACCTATATAGACCAGGGACTCATAATCTATTATAACTCTAACCTATACAGACCAGGGACTGACCATCCATTATAACTCTAACCTATACAGACCAGGGCCTGATCATCCATTATAACTCTAAACTATACACACCAGGGACTGACAATCCATTATAACTCTAACCTATACAGACAAGGGCCTGATCATTTATTATAACTCTATCGTATACAGACCAGGGACTGATCATCCATTATAACTCTAAAGTATACAGACCAGGGACTGATCATCCATTATAACTCTAACCTATACAGACCAGGGTCCGACCATCCATTATAACTCTAACCTATACAGACCAGGGTCTGATCATCCATTATAACTCTAACCTATACACACCTGGGACTGACCATCCATTATAACTCTAACCTATACAGACCAGGGCCTGGTCATTCATTATAACTCTAACGTATACAGACCAGGGACTGATCATCCATTTTAACTCTAACGTATACAGACCAGGGACTGATCATCCATTATAACTCTAACCTATACAGACCAGGGACTGACCATCCATTATAACTCTAACCTATACAGACCAGGGCCTGATCATCCATTATAACTCTAACCTGTACAGACCAGGGCCTGATCATCCATTATAACTCTAACCTATACAGACCAGGGTCTGATCATCCATTATAACTCAAACCTTTACAGACCAGGGACTGATCATCGATTATAACTCTAATCTATACAGACCAGGGACTGACCATCCATTTTAACTATAACCTATATAGCCCAGGGACTCATAATCTATTATAACTCTAACCTATACAGACCAGGGACTGACCATCCATTATAACTCTAACCTATACAGACCAGGGACTGATCATCCATTATAAATCTAACCTATACAGACCATTATAACTCTAACCTATACAGACCAGGGACTGACCATCCATTATAACTCTAACCTATACAGACCAGGGACTGATCATCCATTATACCTCTAACCTATACAGACCAGGGTCTGACCATCCATTATAACTCGAACCTATACAGACAAGGGACTGACTATCCATTATAACTCTAACCTATACAGACCAGGGACTGATCATCCATTAGAACTCTAACGTATACAGACCAGGGACTGATCATCCATTATAACTCTAACCTATACAGACCAGGGACTGACCATCCATTATAACTCTAACCTATACAGACCAGGGCCTGATCATCCATTATAACTCTAACCTATACAGACCAGGGTCTGATCATCCATTATAACTCTAACCTATACAGACCAGGGCCTGATCATCCATTATAACTCTAACCTATACAGACCAGGGACTGACCATCCATTATACCTCCAACCTATACAGACCAGGGACCGATCATCCATTATAACTCTAACCTATACAGAACAGAGACTGACCATCCATATATAACTCTAACCTATACAGACCAGGGCCTGATCATCCATTATAACTCTAACCTATACAGACATGGGTTTGATCATCCATTATAACTCTAGCCTATACAAACCAGGGCCTGATCATCAGTTATAACTCTAACCTATACAGACCAGGGTCATGATCATCCATTATAACTCTAACCTATACAGACCAGGGACTGACCATCCATTATAACTCAAACCTATATAGACCAGGGACTCATAATCTATTATAACTCTAACCTATACAGACCAGGGACTGACCATCCATTATAACCCAAACCTATACAGACCAGGGACTGACCATCCATTATAAAACTAACCTATACAGACCATGGACTGACCATCCATTATAACTCTAACCTATACAGACAAGGGCCTGATCATTCATTATAACTCTAACGTATACAGACCAGGGACTGACCATCCATTATAACTCTAACCTATACAGACCAGGGCCTGATCATCAGTTATAACTCTAACCTATACAGACCAGGGCCTGATCATCAGTTATAACTCTAACCTATACAGACCAGGGTCCGATCATCCAATATAACCCAAACCTATACAGACCAGGGACTGACCATCCATTATAACTCTAACCTATACAGACCAGGGACTGACCATCCATTATAACTCTAACCTATACAGACCAGGGACTGACCATCCATTATAACTCTAACCTATACAGACCAGGGACTGACCATCCATTTTAACTCTAACCTATACAGACCAGGGACTCATAATCTATTATAACTCTAACCTATACAGACCAGGGACTGACCATCCATTATAACTCTAACCTATACAGACCAGGGTCTGATCATCCATTATAACTCTAAACTATACACACCAGGGACTGACCATCCATTATAACTCTAACCTATACAGACAAGGGCCTGATCATTTATTATAACTCTATCGTATAAAGACCAGGGACTGATCATCCATTATAAATCTAAAGTATACAGACCAGGGACTGATCATCCATTATAACTCTAACCTATACAGACCAGGGTCCGACCATCCATTATAACTCTAACCTATACAGACCAGGGCCTGATCATCCATTATAACTCTAACCTGTACAGACCAGGGCCTGATCATCCATTATAACTCTAACCTATACACACCTGGGACTGACCATCCATTATAACTCTAACCTATACAGACCAGGGCCTGATCATTCATTATAACTCTAACGTATACAGACCAGGGACTGATCATCCATTATAACTCTAACGTATACAGACCAGGGACTGATCATCCATTATAACTCTAACCTATACAGACCAGGGACTGATCATCCATTATAACTCTAACCTGTACAGACCAGGGCCTGATCATCCATTATAACTCTAACCTATACAGACCAGGGTCTGATCATCCATTATAACTCAAACCTTTACAGACCAGGGACTGATCATCGATTATAACTCTAATCTATACAGACCAGGGACTGACCATCCATTTTAACTATAACCTATATAGACCAGGGACTCATAATCTATTATAACTCTAACCTATACAGACCAGGGACTGACCATCCATTATAACTCTAACCTATACAGACCAGGGACTGATCATCCATTATAAATCTAACCTATACAGACCATTATAACTCTAACCTATACAGACCAGGGACTGACCATCCATTATAACTCTAACCTATACAGACCAGGGACTGATCATCCATTATACCTCTAACCTATACAGACCAGGGTCTGACCATCCATTATAACTCGAACCTATACAGACAAGGGACTGACTATCCATTATAACTCTAACCTATACAGACCAGGGACTGATAATCCATTAGAACTCTAACGTATACAGACCAGGGACTGATCATCCATTATAACTCTAACCTATACAGACCAGGGACTGACCATCCATTATAACTCTAACCTATACAGACCAGGGCCTGATCATCCATTATAACTCTAACCTATACAGACCAGGGTCTGATCATCCATTATAACTCTAACCTATACAGACCAGGGCCTGATCATCCATTATAACTCTAACCTATACACACCAGGGACTGACCATCCATTATAACTCTAACCTATACAGACAAGGGCCTGATCATTTATTATAACTCTATCGTATAAAGACCAGGGACTGATCATCCATTATAAATCTAAAGTATACAGACCAGGGACTGATCATCCATTATAACTCTAACCTATACAGACCAGGGTCCGACCATCCATTATAACTCTAACCTATACAGACCAGGGCCTGATCATCCATTATAACTCTAACCTGTACAGACCAGGGCCTGATCATCCATTATAACTCTAACCTATACACACCTGGGACTGACCATCCATTATAACTCTAACCTATACAGACCAGGGCCTGATCATTCATTATAACTCTAACGTATACAGACCAGGGACTGATCATCCATTATAACTCTAACGTATACAGACCAGGGACTGATCATCCATTATAACTCTAACCTATACAGACCAGGGACTGATCATCCATTATAACTCTAACCTGTACAGACCAGGGCCTGATCATCCATTATAACTCTAACCTATACAGACCAGGGTCTGATCATCCATTATAACTCAAACCTTTACAGACCAGGGACTGATCATCGATTATAACTCTAATCTATACAGACCAGGGACTGACCATCCATTTTAACTATAACCTATATAGACCAGGGACTCATAATCTATTATAACTCTAACCTATACAGACCAGGGACTGACCATCCATTATAACTCTAACCTATACAGACCAGGGACTGATCATCCATTATAAATCTAACCTATACAGACCATTATAACTCTAACCTATACAGACCAGGGACTGACCATCCATTATAACTCTAACCTATACAGACCAGGGACTGATCATCCATTATACCTCTAACCTATACAGACCAGGGTCTGACCATCCATTATAACTCGAACCTATACAGACAAGGGACTGACTATCCATTATAACTCTAACCTATACAGACCAGGGACTGATAATCCATTAGAACTCTAACGTATACAGACCAGGGACTGATCATCCATTATAACTCTAACCTATACAGACCAGGGACTGACCATCCATTATAACTCTAACCTATACAGACCAGGGCCTGATCATCCATTATAACTCTAACCTATACAGACCAGGGTCTGATCATCCATTATAACTCTAACCTATACAGACCAGGGCCTGATCATCCATTATAACTCTAACCTATACAGACCAGGGACTGACCATCCATTATAACTCTAACCTATACAGACCAGGGCCTGATCATCCATTATAACTCTAAACTATACACACCAGGGACTGACCATCCATTATAACTCTAACCTATACAGACAAGGGCCTGATCATTTATTATAACTCTATCGTATACAGACCAGGGACTGATCATCCATTATAACTCTAAAGTATACAGACCAGGGACTGATCATCCATTATAACTCTAACCTATACAGACCAGGGTCCGACCATCCATTATAACTCTAACCTATACAGACCAGGGCCTGATCATCCATTATAACTCTAACCTGTACAGACCAGGGCCTGATCATCCATTATAACTGTAACCTATACAGACCAGGGTCTGATCATCCATTATAACTCTAACCTATACACACCTGGGACTGACCATCCATTATAACTCTAACCTATACAGACCAGGGCCTGGTCATTCATTATAACTCTAACGTATACAGACCAGGGACTGATCATCCATTATAACTCTAACGTATACAGACCAGGGACTGATCATCCATTATAACTCTAACATATACAGACCAGGGACTGACCATCCATTATAACTCTAACCTATACAGACCAGGGCCTGATCATCCATTATAACTCTAACCTGTACAGACCAGGGCCTGATCATCCATTATAACTCTAACCTATACAGACCAGGGTCTGATCATCCATTATAACTCAAACCTTTACAGACCAGGGACTGATCATCGATTATAACTCTAATCTATACAGACCAGGGACTGACCATCCATTTTAACTATAACCTATATAGACCAGGGACTCATAATCTATTATAACTCTAACCTATACAGACCAGGGACTGACCATCCATTATAACTCTAACCTATACAGACCAGGGACTGATCATCCATTATAAATCTAACCTATACAGACCATTATAACTCTAACCTATACAGACCAGGGACTGACCATCCATTATAACTCTAACCTATACAGACCAGGGACTGATCATCCATTATACCTCTAACCTATACAGACCAGGGTCTGACCATCCATTATAACTCGAACCTATACAGACAAGGGACTGACTATCCATTATAACTCTAACCTATACAGACCAGGGACTGACCATCCATTAGAACTCTAACCTGTACAAACCAGGGACTGATCATCCACTATAACTCTAACCTATACAGAACAGAGACTGACCATCCATATATAACTCTAACCTATACAGACCAGGGCCTGATCATCCATTATAACTCTAACCTATACAGACATGGGTTTGATCATCCATTATAACTCTAACCTATACAGACCAGGGCCTGATCATCCATTATAACTCTAACCTATACAGATCAGGGACTGACCATCCATTAGAACTCTAACCTATACAGACCAGGGACTGATCATCCATTATAACTCTAACCTATACAGACCAGGGACTGATCATCCATTATAACTCTAACCTATACAGACCAGGGTCCGATCATCCATTATAACTCTAACCTATACAGACTAGGGCCTGATCTTTAGTTATAACTCAAACCTATACAGACCAGCGTCATGATCATCCATTATAACTCTAACCTATACAGACCAGGGACTGACCATCCATTTTAACTCTAACCTATATAGACCAGGGACTCATAATCTATTATAACTCTAACCTATACAGACCAGGGACTGACCATCCATTATAACTCTAACCTATACAGACCAGGGCCTGATCATCCATTATAACTCTAAACTATACACACCAGGGACTGACCATCCATTATAACTCTAACCTATACAGACAAGGGCCTGATCATTTATTATAACTCTATCGTATACAGACCAGGGACTGATCATCCATTATAACTCTAAAGTATACAGACCAGGGACTGATCATCCATTATAACTCTAACCTATACAGACCAGGGTCCGACCATCCATTATAACTCTAACCTATACAGACCAGGGCCTGATCATCCATTATAACTCTAACCTGTACAGACCAGGGCCTGATCATCCATTATAACTCTAACCTATACAGACCAGGGTCTGATCATCCATTATAACTCTAACCTATACACACCTGGGACTGACCATCCATTATAACTCTAACCTATACAGACCAGGGCCTGGTCATTCATTATAACTCTAACGTATACAGACCAGGGACTGATCATCCATTATAACTCTAACGTATACAGACCAGGGACTGATCATCCATTATAACTCTAACCTATACAGACCAGGGACTGACCATCCATTATAACTCTAATCTATACAGACCAGGGCCTGATCATCCATTATAACTCTAACCTGTACAGACCAGGGCCTGATCATCCATTATAACTCTAACCTATACAGACCAGGGTCTGATCATCCATTATAACTCAAACCTTTACAGACCAGGGACTGATCATCGATTATAACTCTAATCTATACAGACCAGGGACTGACCATCCATTTTAACTATAACCTATATAGACCAGGGACTCATAATCTATTATAACTCTAACCTATACAGACCAGGGACTGACCATCCATTATAACTCTAACCTATACAGACCAGGGACTGATCATCCATTATAAATCTAACCTATACAGACCATTATAACTCTAACCTATACAGACCAGGGACTGACCATCCATTATAACTCTAACCTATACAGACCAGGGACTGATCATCCATTATACCTCTAACCTATACAGACCAGGGTCTGACCATCCATTATAACTCGAACCTATACAGACAAGGGACTGACTATCCATTATAACTCTAACCTATACAGACCAGGGACTGATCATCCATTAGAACTCTAACCTGTACAAACCAGGGACTGATCATCCACTATAACTCTAACCTATACAGAACAGAGACTGACCATCCATATATAACTCTAACCTATACAGACCAGGGCCTGATCATCCATTATAACTCTAACCTATACAGACATGGGTCTGATCATCCATTATAACTCTAACCTATACAGACCAGGGCCTGATCATCCATTATAACTCTAACCTATACAGATCAGGGACTGACCATCCATTAGAACTCTAACCTATACAGACCAGGGACTGATCATCCATTATAACTCTAACCTATACAGACCAGGGACTGATCATCCATTATAACTCTAACCTATACAGACCAGGGTCCGATCATCCATTATAACTCTAACCTATACAGACCAGGGCCTGATCATCAGTTATAACTCTAACCTATACAGACCAGGGTCATGATCATCCATTATAACTCTAACCTATACAGACCAGGGACTGACCATCCATTTTAACTCTAACCTATATAGACCAGGGACTCATAATCTATTATAACTCTAACCTATACAGACCAGGGACTGACCATCCATTATAACTCTAACCTATACAGACCAGGGCCTGATCATCCATTATAACTCTAAACTATACACACCAGGGACTGACCATCCATTATAACTCTAACCTATACAGACAAGGGCCTGATCATTTATTATAACTCTATCGTATACAGACCAGGGACTGATCATCCATTATAACTCTAAAGTATACAGACCAGGGACTGATCATCCATTATAACTCTAACCTATACAGACCAGGGTCCGACCATCCATTATAACTCTAACCTATACAGACCGGGGCCTGATCATCCATTATAACTCTAACCTGTACAGACCAGGGCCTGATCATCCATTATAACTCTAACCTATACAGACCAGGGTCTGATCATCCATTATAACTCTAACCTATACACACCTGGGACTGACCATCCATTATAACTCTAACCTATACAGACCAGGGCCTGGTCATTCATTATAACTCTAACGTATACAGACCAGGGACTGATCATCCATTATAACTCTAACGTATACAGACCAGGGACTGATCATCCATTATAAGTCTAACCTATACAGACCAGGGACTGACCATCCATTATAACTCTAACCTATACAGACCAGGGCCTGATCATCCATTATAACTCTAACCTGTACAGACCAGGGCCTGATCATCCATTATAACTCTAACCTATACAGACCAGGGTCTGATCATCCATTATAACTCAAACCTTTACAGACCAGGGACTGATCATCGATTATAACTCTAATCTATACAGACCAGGGACTGACCATCCATTTTAACTATAACCTATATAGACCAGGGACTCATAATCTATTATAACTCTAACCTATACAGACCAGGGACTGACCATCCATTATAACTCTAACCTATACAGACCAGGGACTGATCATCCATTATAAATCTAACCTATACAGACCATTATAACTCTAACCTATACAGACCAGGGACTGACCATCCATTATAACTCTAACCTATACAGACCAGGGACTGATCATCCATTATACCTCTAACCTATACAGAACAGAGACTGACCATCCATATATAACTCTAACCTATACAGACCAGGGCCTGATCATCCATTATAACTCTAACCTATACAGACATGGGTTTGATCATCCATTATAACTCTAGCCTATACAAACCAGGGCCTGATCATCCATTATAACTCTAACCTATACAGACCAGGGACTGATCATCCATTATAACTCTAACCTATACAGACCAGGGACTGACCATCCATTATAACTCTAACCTATACAGACCAGGGCCTGATCATCCATTATAACTCTAACCTATACAGACCAGGGTCTGATCATCCATTATAACTCTAACCTATACAGACCAGGGCCTGATCATCCATTATAACTCTAACCTATACAGACCAGGGACTGACCATCCATTATACCTCCAACCTATACAGACCAGGGACCGATCATCCATTATAACTCTAACCTATACAGAACAGAGACTGACCATCCATATATAACTCTAACCTATACAGACCAGGGCCTGATCATCCATTATAACTCTAACCTATACAGACATGGGTTTGATCATCCATTATAACTCTAGCCTATACAGACCAGGGCCTGATCATCCATTATAACTCTAACCTATACAGACCAGGGCCTGATCATCCATTATAACTCTAACCTATACAGATCAGGGACTGACCATCCATTATAACTCTAACCTATACAGACCAGGGACTCATCATCCATTATAACTCTAACCTATACAGACCAGGGTCCGATCATCCAATATAACCCAAACCTATACAGACCAGGGACTGACCATACATTATAACTCTAACCTATACAGACCAGGGACTGACCATCCATTATAACTCTAACCTATACAGACCAGGGCCTGATCATCAGTTATAACTCTAACCTATACAGACCAGGGTCATGATCATCCATTATAACTCTAACCTATACAGACCAGGGACTGACCATCCATTATAACTCAAACCTATATAGACCAGGGACTCATAATCTATTATAACTCTAACCTATACAGACCAGGGACTGGTCATCCATTATAACCCAAACCTATACAGACCAGGGACTGACCATCCATTATAAAACTAACCTATACAGACCATGGACTGACCATCCATTATAACTCTAACCTATACAGACAAGGGCCTGATCATTCATTATAACTCTAACGTATACAGACCAGGGACTGACCATCCATTATAACTCTAACCTATACAGACCAGGGCCTGATCATCAGTTATAACTCTAACCTATACAGACCAGGGCCTGATCATCAGTTATAACTCTAACCTATACAGACCAGGGTCCGATCATCCAATATAACCCAAACCTATACAGACCAGGGACTGACCATCCATTATAACTCTAACCTATACAGACCAGGGACTGACCATCCATTATAACTCTAACCTATACAGACCAGGGACTGACCATCCATTATAACTCTAACCTATACAGACCAGGGCCTGATCATCAGTTATAACTCTAACCTATACAGACCAGGGTCATGATCATCCATTATAACTCTAACCTATACAGACCAGGGACTGACCATCCATTATAACTCTAACCTATACAGACCAGGGCCTGATCATCCATTATAACTCTAAACTATACACACCAGGGACTGACCATCCATTATAACTCTAACCTATACAGACAAGGGCCTGATCATTTATTATAACTCTATCGTATAAAGACCAGGGACTGATAATCCATTATAACTCTAAAGTATACAGACCAGGGACTGATCATCCATTATAACTCTAACCTATACAGACCAGGGTCCGACCATCCATTATAACTCTGACCTATACAGACCAGGGCCTGATCATCCATTATAACTCTAACCTGTACAGACCAGGGCCTGATCATCCATTATAACTCTAACCTATACACACCTGGGACTGACCATCCATTATAACTCTAACCTATACAGACCAGGGCCTGATCATTCATTATAACTCTAACGTATACAGACCAGGGACTGATCATCCATTATAACTCTAACGTATACAGACCAGGGACTGATCATCCATTATAACTCTAACCTATACAGACCAGGGACTGACCATCCATTATAACTCTAACCTATACAGACCAGTGCCTGATCATCCATTATAACTCTAACCTGTACAGACCAGGGCCTAATCATCCATTATAACTCTAACCTATACAGACCAGGGTCTGATCATCCATTATAACTCAAACCTTTACAGACCAGGGACTGATCATCGATTATAACTCTAATCTATACAGACCAGGGACTGACCATCCATTTTAACTATAACCTATATAGACCAGGGACTCATAATCTATTATAACTCTAACCTATACAGACCAGGGACTGACCATCCATTATAACTCTAACCTATACAGACCAGGGACTGATAATCCATTAGAACTCTAACGTATACAGACCAGGGACTGATCATCCATTATAACTCTAACCTATACAGACCAGGGACTGACCATCCATTATAACTCTAACCTATACAGACCAGGGCCTGATCATCCATTATAACTCTAACCTATACAGACCAGGGTCTGATCATCCATTATAACTCTAACCTATACAGACCAGGGCCTGATCATCCATTATAACTCTAACCTATACAGACATGGGTTTGATCATCCATTATAACTCTAGCCTATACAAACCAGGGCCTGATCATCCATTATAACTCTAACCTATACAGACCAGGGACTGACCATCCATTATAACTCTAACCTATACAGACCAGGGACTGACCATCCATTATAACTCTAACCTATACAGACCAGGGCCTGATCATCAGTTATAACTCTAACCTATACAGACCAGGGTCATGATCATCCATTATAACTCTAACCTATACAGACCAGGGACTGACCATCCATTATAACTCAAACCTATATAGACCAGGGACTCATAATCTATTATAACTCTAACCTATACAGACCAGGGACTGACCATCCATTATAACCCAAACCTATACAGACCAGGGACTGACCATCCATTATAAAACTAACCTATACAGACCATGGACTGACCATCCATTATAACTCTAACCTATACAGACAAGGGCCTGATCATTCATTATAACTCTAACGTATACAGACCAGGGACTGATCATCCATTATAACTCTAACGTATACAGACCAGAGACTGATCATCCATTATAACTCTAACCTATACAGTCCAGGGACTGACCATCCATTATAACTCTAACCTATACAGACCAGGGCCTGATCATCCATTATAACTCTAACCTGTACAGACCAGGGCCTGATCATCCATTCTAACTCTAACCTATACAGACCAGGGTCTGATCATCCATTATAACTCTAACCTATACACACCAGGGACTGACCATCCATTATAACTCTAACCTATACAGACCAGGGCCTGATCATTCATTATAACTCTAATGTATACAGACCAGGGACTGATCATCCATTATAACTCTAACGTATACAGACCAGGGACTGATCATCCATTATAACTCTAACCTATACAGACCAGGGACTGACCATCCATTATAACTCTAACCTATACAGACCAGGGCCTGATCATCCATTATAACTCTAACCTGTACAGACCAGGGCCTGATCATCCATTATAACTCTAACCTATACAGACCAGGGTCTGATCATCCATTATAACTCAAACCTTTACAGACCAGGGACTGATCATCGATTATAACTCTAACCTATACAGACCAGGGCCTGATCATCCATTATAACTCTAACCTATACAGACATGGGTTTGATCATCCATTATAACTCTAGCCTATACAAACCAGGGCCTGATCATCCATTATAACTCTAACCTATACAGACCAGGGCCTGATCATCCTTTATAACTCTAACCTATACAGATCAGGGACTGACCATCCATTATAACTCTAACCTATACAAACCAGGGACTGATCATCCATTATAACTCTAACCTATACAGACCAGGGACTGATCATCCATTATAACTCTAACCTATACAGACCAGGGTCCGATCATCCAATATAACCCAAACCTATACAGACCAGGGACTGACCATACATTATAACTCTAACCTATACAGACCAGGGACTGACCATCCATTATAACTCTAACCTATACAGACCAGGGCCTGATCAGCCATTATAACTCTAACCTATACAGACCAGGGACTGACCATCTATCATAACTGTAACCTATACAGACCAGGGACTGACCATCCATTATAACTCTAACGTATACAGACCAGGGCCTGATCATCCATTATAACTCTAACCTATACAGACCAGGGCCTGATCATCCATTATAACTCTAAACTATACAGACCAGGGCCTGATCATCCATTATAACTCTAACCTATACAGACCAGGGTCCGATCATCCAATATAACCCAAACCTATACAGACCAGGGACTGACCATCCATTATAAAACTAACCTATACAGACCATGGACTGACCATCCATTATAACTCTAACCTATACAGACCAGGGCCTGATCATCCATTATAACTCTAACCTATACAGATCAGGGACTGACCATCCATTATAACTCTAACTTATACAGACCAGGGACTGATCATCCATTATAACTCTAACCTATACAGACCAGGGTCCGATCATCCAATATAACCCAAACCTATACAGACCAGGGACTGACCATCCATTATAAAACTAACCTATACAGACCATGGACTGACCATCCATTATAACTCTAACCTATACAGACAAGGGCCTGATCATTCATTATAACTCTAACGTATACAGACCAGGGACTGATCATCCATTATAACTCTAACGTATACAGACCAGGGACTGATCATCCATTATAACTCTAACCTATACAGACCAGGGACTGACCATCCATTATAACTCTAACCTATACAGACCAGGGCCTGATCATTCATTATAACTCTAACCTGTACAGACCAGGGCCTGATCATCCATTATAACTCTAACCTATACAGACCAGGGTCTGATCATCCATTATAACTCTAACCTATACACACCAGGGACTGACCATCCATTATAACTCTAACCTATACAGACCAGGGCCTGATCATTCATTATAACTCTAACGTATACAGACCAGGGACTGATCATCCATTATAACTCTAACGTATACAGACCAGGGACTGATCATCCATTATAACTCTAACCTATACAGACCAGGGACTGACCATCCATTATAACTCTAACCTATACAGACCAGGGCCTGATCATCCATTATAACTCTAACCTGTACAGACCAGGGCCTGATCATCCATTATAACTCTAACCTATACAGACCAGGGTCTGATCATCCATTATAACTCAAACCTTTACAGACCAGGGACTGATCATCGATTATAACTCTAACCTATACAGACCAGGGCCTGATCATCCATTATAACTCTAACCTATACAGAACAGAGACTGACCATCCATATATAACTCTAACCTATACAGACCAGGGCCTGATCATCCATTATAACTCTAACCTATACAGACAAGGGCCTGATCATTCATTATAACTCTAACGTATACAGACCAGGGACTGATCATCCATTATAACTCTAACGTACACAGACCAGGGACTGATCATCCATTATAACTCTAACCTATACAGACCAGGGACTGACCATCCATTATAACTCTAACCTATACAGACCAGGGCCTGATCATCCATTATAACTCTAACCTGTACAGACCAGGGCCTGATCATCCATTATAACTCTAACCTATACAGACCAGGGTCTGATCATCCATTATAACTCTAACCTATACACACCAGGGACTGACCATCCATTATAACTCTAACCTATACAGACCAGGGCCTGATCATTCATTATAACTCTAACGTATACAGACCAGGGACTGATCATCCATTATAACTCTAACGTATACAGACCAGGGACTGATCATCCATTATAACTCTAACCTATACAGACCAGGGACTGACCATCCATTATAACTCTAACCTATACAGACCAGGGCCTGATCATCCATTATAACTCTAACCTGTACAGACCAGGGCCTGATCATCCATTATAACTCTAACCTATACAGACCAGGGTCTGATCATCCATTATAACTCAAACCTTTACAGACCAGGGACTGATCATCGATTATAACTCTAACATATACAGACCAGGGACTGACCATCCATTATAACCCAAACCTATACAGACCAGGGACTGACCATCCATTATAAAACTAACCTATACAGACCATGGACTGACCATCCATTATAACTCTAACCTATACAGACAAGGGCCTGATCATTCATTATAACTCTAACGTATACAGACCAGGGACTGATCATCCATTATAACTCTAACGTATACAGACCAGGGACTGATCATCCATTATAACTCTAACCTATACAGACCAGGGACTGACCATCCATTATAACTCTAACCTATACAGACCAGGGCCTGATCATCCATTATAACTCTAACCTGTACAGACCAGGGCCTGATCATCCATTCTAACTCTAACCTATACAGACCAGGGTCTGATCATCCATTATAACTCTAACCTATACACACCAGGGACTGACCATCCATTATAACTCTAACCTATACAGACCAGGGCCTGATCGTTCATTATAACTCTAACGTATACAGACCAGGGACTGATCATCCATTATAACTCTATCGTATACAGACCAGGGACTGATCATCCATTATAACTCTAACCTATACAGACCAGGGCCTGATCATCCATTATAACTCTAACCTGTACAGACCAGGGCCTGATCATCCATTATAACTCTAACCTAAACAGACATGGGTTTGATCATCCATTATAACTCTAGCCTATACAAACCAGGGTCTGATCATCCATTATAACTCTAACCTATACAGACCAGGGCCTGATCATCCTTTATAACTCTAACCTATACAGATCAGGGACTGACCATCCATTATAACTCTAACCTATACAGACCAGGGACTGATCATCCATTATAACTCTAACCTATACAGACCAGGGACTGATCATCCATTATAACTCTAACCTATACAGACCAGGGTCCGATCATCCAATATAACCCAAACCTATACAGACCAGGGACTGACCATACATTATAACTCTAACCTATACAGACCAGGGACTGACCATCCATTATAACTCTAACCTATACAGACGAGGGCCTGATCAGCCATTATAACTCTAACCTATACAGACCAGGGACTGACCATCTATCATAACTGTAACCTATACAGACCAGGGACTGACCATCCATTATAACTCTAACGTATACAGACCAGGGCCTGATCATCCATTATAACTCTAACCTATACAGACCAGGGCCTGATCATCCATTATAACTCTAAACTATACAGACCAGGGCCTGATCATCCATTATAACTCTAACCTATACAGACCAGGGTCCGATCATCCAATATAACCCAAACCTATACAGACCAGGAACTGACCATCCATTATAAAACTAACCTATACAGACCATGGACTGACCATCCATTATAACTCTAACCTATACAGACCAGGGCCTGATCATCCATTATAACTCTAACCTATACAGATCAGGGACTGACCATCCATTATAACTCTAACTTATACAGACCAGGGACTGATCATCCATTATAACTCTAACCTATACAGACCAGGGTCCGATCATCCAATATAACCCAAACCTATACAGACCAGGGACTGACCATCCATTATAAAACTAACCTATACAGACCATGGACTGACCATCCATTATAACTCTAACCTATACAGACAAGGGCCTGATCATTCATTATAACTCTAACCTGTACAGACCAGGGCCTGATCATCCATTATAACTCTAACCTATACAGACCAGGGTCTGATCATCCATTATAACTCTAACCTATACACACCAGGGACTGACCATCCATTATAACTCTAACCTATACAGACCAGGGCCTGATCATTCATTATAACTCTAACGTATACAGACCAGGGACTGATCATCCATTATAACTCTAACGTATACAGACCAGGGACTGATCATCCATTATAACTCTAACCTATACAGACCAGGGACTGACCATCCATTATAACTCTAACCTATACAGACCAGGGCCTGATCATCCATTATAACTCTAACCTGTACAGACCAGGGCCTGATCATCCATTATAACTCTAACCTATACAGACCAGGGTCTGATCATCCATTATAACTCAAACCTTTACAGACCAGGGACTGATCATCGATTATAACTCTAACCTATACAGACCAGGGCCTGATCATCCATTATAACTCTAACCTATACAGACCAGGGACTGACCATCCATTATAACTCTAACCTATACAGACCAGGGCCTGATCATCCATTATAACTCTAACCTGTACAGACCAGGGCCTGATCATCCATTATAACTCTAACCTATACAGACCAGGGACTGACCATCCATTATAACTCTAACCTATACAGACCAGGGCCTGATCATCCATTATAACTCTAACCTGTACAGACCAGGGCCTGATCATCCATTATAACTCTAACCTATACAGACCAGGGTCTGATCATCCATTATAACTCTAACCTATACACACCAGGGACTGACCATCCATTATAACTCTAACCTATACAGACCAGGGCCTGATCATTCATTATAACTCTAACGTATACAGACCAGGGACTGATCATCCATTATAACTCTAACGTATACAGACCAGGGACTGATCATCCATTATAACTCTAACCTATACAGACCAGGGACTGACCATCCATTATAACTCTAACCTATACAGACCAGGGCCTGATCATCCATTATAACTCTAACCTGTACAGACCAGGGCCTGATCATCCATTATAACTCTAACCTATACAGACCAGGGTCTGATCATCCATTATAACTCAAACCTTTACAGACCAGGGACTGATCATCGATTATAACTCTAACATATACAGACCAGGGACTGACTATCCATTATAACTCTAACCTATACAGACCAGGGCCTGATCATCCATTATAACTCTAACCTATACAGAACAGAGACTGACCATCCATATATAACTCTAACCTATACAGACCAGGGCCTGATCATCCATTATAACTAACCTATACAGACATGGGTTTGATCATCCATTATAACTCTAGCCTATACAAACCAGGGCCTGATCATCCATTATAACTCTAACCTATACAGACCAGGGCCTGATCATCCATTATAACTCTAACCTATACAGATCAGGGACTGACCATCCATTATAACTCTAACCTATACAGACCAGGGACTGACCATCCATTATAACTCTAACCTATACAGACACGGGTTTGATCATCCATTATAACTCTAACCTATACAGACCAGGGCCTGATCATCCATTATAACTATAACCTATACAGACCAGGGACTGACCATCCATTATAACTCTAACCGATACAGACCAGGGCCTGATCATCAGTTATAACTCTAACCTATACAGACCAGGGTCATGATCATCCATTATAACTCTAACCTATACAGACCAGGGACTGACCATCCATTATAACTCAAACCTTTACAGACCAGGGACTGATCATCGATTATAACTCTAACCTATACAGACCAGGGACTGACCATCCATTTTAAATTTAACCTATATAGACCAGGGACTCATAATCTATTATAACTCTAACCTATACAGACCAGGGACTGACCATCCATTATAACTCTAACCTATACAGACCAGGGCCTGATCAGCCATTTTAACTCTAACCTATACAGACCAGGGACTGACCATCTATCATAACTGTAACCTATACAGACCAGGGACTGACCATCCATTATAACTCTAACCTATACAGACCAGGGACTGACCATCCATTATAACTCTAACCTATACAGACCAGGGCCTGATCATCCATTATAACTCTAACCTGTACAGACCAGGGCCTGATCATCCATTATAACTCTAACCTATGCAGACCAGGGTCTGATCATCCATTATAACTCTAACCTATACACACCAGGGACTGACCATCCATTATAACTCTAACCTATACAGACCAGGGCCTGATCATTCATTATAACTCTAACGTATACAGACCAGGGACTGATCATCCATTATAATTCTAACGTATACAGACCAGGGACTGATCATCCATTATAACTCTAACCTATACAGACCAGGGACTGACCATCCATTATAACTCTAACCTATACAGACCAGGGCCTGATCATCCATTATAACTCTAACCTGTACAGACCAGGGCCTGATCATCCATTATAACTCTAACCTATACAGACCAGGGTCTGATCATCCATTATAACTCAAACCTTTACAGACCAGGGACTGATCATCGATTATAACTCTAACCTATACAGACCAGGGACTGACCATCCATTTTAACTATAACCTATGTAGACCAGGGACTCATAATCTATTATAACTCTAACCTATACAGACCAGGGACTGACCATCCATTATAACTCTAACCTATACAGATCAGGGCCTGATCATCCATTATAACTCTAACCTATACAGACCAGGGACTGACCATCCATTATAACTCTAACCTATACAGACCAGGAACTGATCATCCATTATAACTCTAACCTTTGCAGACCAGGGACTGACCATCCATTATAACTCTAACCTATACATACCAGGGACTGATCATCCATTATAACTCTAACCTATACAGACCAGGGTCTGATCATCCATTATAACTCTAAGCTATACAGACCAGGGACTGATCATCCATTATAACTCTAACCTATACAGACCAGGGACTGACCATACATTATAACTCTAACCTATACAGACCAAGGGCTGACCATCAATTATAACTCAAACCTATACAGACCAGGGCCTGATCATCCATCATAACTCTAACCTATACAGACCAGGGTCTGATCGTCCATTATAACTCTAACCTATACAGACCAGGGACTGACCATCCATTTTAACTCTAACCTATACAGACCAGGGCCTGACCATCCATTATAACTCTAACCTATACAGACCAGGGACTGATCCTCCATTATAACTCTAACCTATACAGACCAGGGACTGACCATCCATTATAATTCTAACCTATACAGACCAGGGACTGATCATCCATTATAACTCTAACCTATACAGACCAGGGACTGACCATCCACTGTAACTCTAACATATACAGACCAGGGCCTGATCATCCATTATAACTCTAACCTATACAGACCAGGGACTGACCATCCATTATTACTCTAACCTATACAGACCAGGGACTGGTCATCCATTATAACTTTAACCCATACAGACCAGGGACTGACCATCCATTATAACTCTAACCTATACAGACCAGGGACTGGTCATCCATTATAACTCTAACCTATACAGTCCAGGGACTGACCATCCATTATAACTCTAACCTATGCAGACCAGGGACTGACCATCCATTATAACTCTAACCTATGCAGACCAGGGACTGACCATCCATTATAACTCTAACCTATACAGACCAGGGACTGACCATCCATTATAACTCTAACCTATACAGACCAGGGACTGACCATCCATTATAACTCTAACCTATACAGACCAGGGACTGGTCATCCATTATAACTCTAACCTATACAGTCCAGGGACTGACCATCCATTATAACTCTAACCTATGCAGACCAGGGACTGACCATCCATTATAACTCTAAACTATGCAGACCAGGGACTGACCATCCATTATAACTCTAACCTATACAGACCAGGGACTGACCATCCATTATAACTCTAACCCATACAGACCAGGGACTGACCATTCATTATAACTCTAGCCTATACAGACAGTGGACTAATCATCCTTTATAACTCTATCCTATACAGACCAGGGACTGACCATCCATTATAACTCTATCCTGTACAGACCAGGGCCTTATAATTCATTATAACTCAAATGTATACAGACCAGGGCCTGATAATCCATTATAACTCTAACCTATAGAGAACAGGGACTGACCATCCATTATAACTCTAACCTATACAGACCAGGGACTGACCATCCATTATAACTCTAACCTATACAGACCAGGTACTGACCGTCCATTATAACTCTAATCTATACAGACCAAGGACTGACCATCCATTATAACTCTAACCTATGCAGACCAGGGACTGACCATCCATTATAACTCTAACCTATACAGACCATGGACTGACCATCCATTATAACTCTAACCTATACAGACCAGGGACTGACCATCCATTATAACTCTAACCTATACAGACCAAGGATTGACCATCCATTATAACTCTAACCTATACAGACCAGGGCCTGATCATCCATTATAACTCTAACCTACGCAGACCAGGGACTGACCATCCATTATAACTCTAACCTATACAGTCCAAGGACTGACCATCCATTATAACTCTAACCTATACAGACCAGGGCCTGATCATCCATTATAACTCTAACCTATACAAAAAAGGGACTGACCATCCATTATAACTCTAACCTATACATACCAGGGACTGATCATCCATTATAACTCTAACCTATACAGACCAGGGTCTGATCATCCATTATAACTCTAACCTATACAGACCAGGGACTGACCGTCCATTATAACTCTAATCTATACAGACCAAGGACTGACCATCCATTATAACTCTAAGCTATACAGACCAGGGCCTGATCATCCATTATAACTCTAACCTATACAGACCAGGGACTGACAATCCATTATAACTCTAACCTATATGCAGACCAGGGACTGACCATCCATTATAACTCTAACCTATACAGACCATGGACTGACCATCCATCATAACTCTAACCTATACAGACCAGGGACTGACCATCCATTATAACTCTAACCTATACATACCAGGGACTGATCATCCATTATAACTCTAACCTATACAGACCAGGGTCTGATCATCCATTATAACTCTAACCTATACAGACCAGGGACTGATCATCCATTATAACTCTAATCTATACAGACCAGGGACTGACCATACATTATAACTCTAACCTATACAGACCAAGGGCTGACCATCAATTATAACTCAAACCTTTTCAGACCAGGGCCTGATCATCCATTATAACTCTAACCTATACAGACCAGGGACTACCATCCATTTTAACTCTAACCTATACAGACCAGGGACTGATCATCCATTATAACTCTAACCTATACAGACCAGAGACTAATCATCCATTATAACTCTAACCTATACAGACCAGGGACTGGCCATCCATTATAACTCTAACCTATACAGGCCAAGGACTGACCATCCATTATAACTCTAACCTATACAGACCATGAACTGATCATCCATTATAACTCTAACCTATACAGACCAGGGACTGACCGTCCATTATAACTCTAATCTATACAGACCAAGGACTGACCATCCATTATAACTCTAAGCTATACAGACCAGGGCCTGATCATCCATTATAACTCTAACCTATACAGAACAGGGCCTGATCATCCATTATAACTCTAACCTATACAGACCAGGGACTGAACATCCATTATAACTCTAACCTATACACACCAGGGACTGTTCATCCATTATAACTCTAACCTATACAGACCAGGGACTACCATCCATTTTAACTCTAACCTATACAGACCAGGGACTGATCATCCATTATAACTCTAACCTATACAGACCAGAGACTAATCATCCATTATAACTCTAACCTATACAGACCAGGGACTGGCCATCCATTATAACTCTAACCTATACAGACCAAGGACTGACCATCCATTATAACTCTAACCTATACAGACCATGAACTGATCATCCATTATAACTCTAACCTATGCAGACCAGGGA